>NC_136997.1:35436644-35439144 GCF_032717465.1 Coenobita brevimanus
GACTGGAGATCTTAGGCAGTGAGAAAAACAGACAGAGAGAGACAGTTCCATAGATGACCTGTTGCATAAATGAAGGTCTGGGAGTAGCTGTTAACTCTTGCTTTGGAGAAGCTGGCCAGAAAAAGTGATGAGAGTTGTTAGTAGGACGGGTGCTTCGCACCCACCTTAATGGTGGACGAATGCAAACAGACAGTTCAGAGGAGCAGTGATCATTGAAGTAGCGATAGCAAAGACATAAAGATGCAGCAATGCGGCGAAGAGACAGAGGTTGAAGGGAGCCAGAAAGAGGAGAGTTAATGAGACGAAAAACCTTTGGCTCCACCTAGCTGAGTCGAGCTGTATGTGGGGAGCCTCCCCACACATGAGACTTGTGCTCTACACTGGGGCGAATGAAACTTGTGTATAAAGTCAACAACTTATGCTGGGGTAAAGAGGGCACGGGGTCGGATTAGTACATTTAATCTCTTGGAAGCAGACTTGACAAGAGAGGTAATACGTTCTTTCCAAGATAAATCCCTAGAGAATGAAACCCCAAATATGTTTACGGATCATGCAGGACTGAGCTGGATATTGTTAAAAATTAGAAGGTACTTCTGTGGAAGATTTTGCCAGGTTGATAGATGTATGATGCATTAAACAACACAATTGCTTCTTCTCCAATCACAGATATGAAACAAGTCAGATATTAGTTGTGCCACAGCCTCATCCCTTATTCATTGAAGTAACTGCTGAGACGAACGCTGCAGGAAGCGAATGGAAAGGCGAATGGCGGAGCCATCAGCATATAAGTGGATAGGGTTAGATGTAGAGCTTAGAAGGTCAGTGATGAATAAAAAGAAGAGAGTTGGTGATTGGACAAAACCATGAGGAACACCAATGTTGATAGCCGTAGGAGAAGAACGGTGGCCGTCTACAACAGCAGCTATAGAACGACCAGAAAGGAAACTAGAGATGAAGGCACAGATGGACGGATATAAACGGTAAGAGGGCAGTTTTGGGAAACTAAGGATTTATGCCAGACCTCGATCGTAAGCCTTTGAGATGTCAGGAACAATGGCAAAGCTTTCACCAAAGTCCCGAAAGAAGAATGACCATAAGTCTGAAAGGGAAGTGAGAGATCGGTTATGGAGGGTCCCTGATGCAAAACCAGCATGCTGACGACTAGAAAGGTTGTGATAGGAAAAAATGCATTAAATTTTTTGTTAATAGACTGGAACAACTTTTTAAAAATACAGGAGCTGTTAAAGCAATTGGGAGATAGTTGGAGGGCTGGGAATGGTCACCCAGATTGCCTTGATATATGCTTAAGGTAATACCCTCTAATTTGTCAACATTATTTATATTCCTGTTTTTTTTTTTTTTTAATTAATATCAGGTTGTCAGGCGAAGCGGGCCCATCGATCACATGTAAGCAACTGCTTCTGTGTGGCCGTCCTTCAGGTACAGTACAGTACATACGCCGTGTAGGGAACCGGCGCCCGCTTGTGGTTGATAGCGCCTCACCGATGTTCAACCTGGATCCTTTCCAAAGCGAGAAGCAGCTATGTATGAGGAGGTTTGACTTCCACGTGGGCGCAGCAGCTGCTCCACGGAGGATCAGTGACAGCACTTTGGAGAGGGAGAGGGAGAGAGAGAGAGAGAGAGAGAGAGAGAGAGAGAGAGAGAGAGAGAGAGAGAGAGGAGAGAGAGGAGAATGATGCCAGTCGTCAGTCTCTGGAAATTACTGCTGTATTTGTTTTGATCTTGATCCTGTCAGTTAGGTTAAGTTTTTTTTTTTTTTATGTGTCCGACTCTGGGCAAAGGCTTCACAGCCTGCTCCCAGGGCCCAGTAGTCCTCCTACATACAATACATCTCTACATGTCACCACTTAGGCGCTAACACCCACCGTCCATATTGAATACATGCCAGGGTTGTCTCATACAGGATTGGTGGATTGGTTTTAGCGGGGGTATTTTTACGACATGTCAGCGAGTCTTCTGGTAGATCAGTAAAGTCTGCTTTTACTACAATCAAATCCTTAACCTGTTCCCTGCCCCAGCGGGGATTTAAACCTGGGTCCGATAGGACTGCAGGCCACCTCTCAACCGACTGAGCTACCGCCTTGAGATAATCTCGCTACTGCCAGACGACTAATGCAAACTTGGAGAGATATTTTTTTTGTTGTAGATGGATTGACAAAGGCTTTATGCGTAACCTTTTTAACCAGTAAATCCTCTTCTGAGAACTGAATATAATTGGTAGTTTCAAGAAATACTGGAATATATGATACAGTGAAGGGGTTAAACAGAAGTACCAGTAATATAACAGGGAAGAACTTTGTAATTGATAGTCACTTAATATCTTTTATTTTTACTCCATTGAATTTGGTGTTTTTGAGACTTTTTGCAATTCGGCTTTATCTCCAGAATTGTGAGAATATTAGTTTTATTTCATTATTCACTTTAATATTTGTATCACATGGATCAGTTACATTTTTCCATTTCTTTTATGCACCGAACA
>NC_136997.1:35444144-35735664 GCF_032717465.1 Coenobita brevimanus
TGTGTTATATAAATGATGACGAGTAATGTCTCCTAACCACCACAGTGACGATTTATTCATATTATTAATATTTATATTCAAGTCATGGATAGCACTTCATAGCGATGAGGTTGAAGAAGCTCATTTAACACTTTTATATTTCAACACTCTACCTACAGGCATTCGATTTTCAGCATTAGCGACAAGATGTGGATGATGGCAGAGCGTGACTGGGAAGAGGAGAAACGGGTGGGGAGAGAGGTCAGGAAGGGAAGTGATTTAACTTTTAAAACAAAACCGTATACTCGCGAAACACGCCTGCCAGTTTCTGTATTTGTTTAGTGTGTAACTGACGTAATCAATGTTTTCTTGCAACCTCACCATTAGGACTGCAAACGTTCTATAATATTTCATATAATACTTGCTGGTAACATCAGTCAGTCCAAATAATCCTGAGCGTCTGTGTCCGTAACGAAGAATCTTCATTCACCAGTGTCATACATTTCAAAATATCGTTATTATATCACCTGCTGCAGTTCAATGTTATCATTAGGGAATGTGTTCTTAACTTATCTCCGAACACATTTCTTTAATGTTAGCCATTTAAACCATACCTGACAACTCTATCTCAAACAGTGTTCCCAGATCAACAGGCTCGTATCACGCACGCTGAGAGGGACGAACGTCTGCTGTCGACTGTACCAGACAACATTTCAGTCATCATTTAAGAATCTGAGAAAAGACTGAGATTAATGATATTTAACTACTTTATTCATAAATCTGTCCTGTGTAAATAATTAGAAGCCTTTCATTAATCGACGAAACGCAAAGGAACTTTAACTTTATTTGAAACAGAATTGAGTTGTATTATGATAAGTTAATACTTATTCCTCCCCCCCCCCTTAACTGCCCATTCATCCCCTGGTCGTTTTGCGTGTAATGAATATTCATACAATCGATAATTCAGTAATAATTATTTTCTTTTTCAGCAAGGAAGAAGGAACCAAAGGCCAGGAGCTCGCAAATTGTCCCCTCCAAGAAAAAACTAAAACAAGATTATAGAGAGCTAAATTCAAGATCCGTACATTTCGAGTTGCCTGGACACATTGCGTGTGAAAGACTGGAGATCTTAGGCAGTGAGAAAAACAGACAGAGAGAGACAGTTCCATAGATGACCTGTTGCATAAATGAAGGTCTGGGAGTAGCTGTTAACTCTTGCTTTGGAAAGCTGGCCAGAAAAGTGATGAGAGTTGTTAGTAGACGGGTGCTTCGCACCCACCTTAATGGTGGACGAATGCAAACAGACAGTTCAGAGGAGCAGTGATCATTGAAGTAGCGATAGCAAAGACATAAAGATGCAGCAATGCGGCGAAGAGACAGAGGTTGAAGGGAGCCAGAAAGAGGAGAGTTAATGAGACGAAAAACCTTTGGCTCCACCTAGCTGAGTCGAGCTGTATGTGGGGAGCCTCCCCACACATGAGACTTGTATTCTACACTGGGGCGAATGAAACTTGTGTATAAAGTCAACATCTTATGCTGGGGTAAAGAGGGCACGGGGTCGGTTTAGTACATTTAATCTCTTGAAAGCAGACTTGACAAGAGAGGTAATATGTTCTTTCCAAGATAAATCCCTAGAGAATGAAACCCCAAATATGTTTACGGATCATGCAGGACTGAGCTGGATATTGTTAAAAATTAGAAGGTAATTCTGTGGAAGATTTTGCCGGGTTGATAGATGTATGATGCATTAAACAACACAATTGCTTCTACTCCAATCACAGATATGAAACAAGTCAGATATTAGTTGTGCCACAGCCTCATCCCTTATTCATTGAAGTAACTGCTGAGACGAACGCTGCAGGAAGCGAATGGAAAGGCGAATGGTGGAGCCATCAGCATATAAGTGGATAGGGTTAGATGTAGAGCTTAGAAGGTCAGTGATGAATAAAAAGAAGAGAGTTGGTGATTGGACAAAACCATGAGGAACACCAATGTTGATAGCCGTAGGAGAAGAACGGTGGCCGTCTACAACAGCAGCTATAGAACGACCAGAAAGGAAACTAGAGATGAAGGCACAGATGGACGGATATAAACGGTAAGAGGGCAGTTTGGAAACTAAGGATTTATGCCAGACTCGATCGTAAGCCTTTGAGATGTCAGGAACAATGGCAAAGCTTTCACCAAAGTCCCGAAAGAAGAATGACCATAAGTCTGAAAGGGAGGTGAGGAGATCGCCAGTGGAGGGTCCCTGATGGAACCCATGCTGACGACTAGAAAGGTTGTGATAGGAAAAAATGCATTAAATTTTTTTGTTAATAGACTAGAGAACTTTTTAAATACAGGATGTTAAAGCAATTGGGAGATAGTTGGAGGGCTGGGAATGGTCACCCAGATTGCCTTGATATATGCTTAAGGTAATACCCTCTAATTTGTCAACATTATTTATATTCCTGTTTTTTTTTTTTTTAATTAATATCAGGTTGTCAGGCGAAGCGGGCCCATCGATCACATGTAAGCAACTGCTTCTGTGTGGCCGTCCTTCAGGTACAGTACAGTACATACGCCGTGTAGGGAACCGGCGCCCGCTTGTGGTTGATAGCGCCTCACCGATGTTCAACCTGGATCCTTTCCAAAGCGAGAAGCAGCGATGTATGAGGAGGTTTGACTTCCACGTGGGCGCAGCAGCTGCTCCACGGAGGATCACAGTGCCAGCACTTTGGACAGGGAGAGAGAGAGAGAGAGAGAGAGAGAGAGAGAGAGGAGAATCATGCCAGTCGTCAGTCTCTGGAAATTACTGCTGTATTTGTTTTGATCTTGACCCTGTCAGTTAGGTTAAGTTTTTTTTTTTTTTATGTGTCCGACTCTGGGCAAAGGCTTCACAGCCTGCTCCCAGGGCCCAGTAGTCCTCCTACATACCATACATCTCTATATGTCACCACTTAGGCGCTAACACCCACCGTCCATATTGAATACATGCCAGGGTTGTCTCATACAGGATTGGTGGATTGGTTTTAGCGGGGGTATTTTTACGACATGTCAGCGAGTCTTCTGGTAGATCAGTAAAGTCTGCTTTTACTACAATCAAATCCTTAACCTGTTCCCTGCCCCAGCGGGGATTTAAACCTGGGTCCGATAGGACTGCAGGCCACCTCTCAACCGACTGAGCTACCGCCTTGAGATAATCTCGCTACTGCCAGACGACTAATGCAAACTTGGGAGATATTTTTGTTGTAGATGGATTGACAAAGGCTTTATGTAACCTTTTAACCAGTAAATCCTCTTGAGAACTGAATATAATTGGTAGTTTCAGAAATACTGGAATATATGATACAGTGAAGGGTTAAACAGAAGTACCAGTAATATAACAGGGAAGAACTTTGTGTTTGATAGTCACTTAATATTTTATTTTTACCCATTGAATTTGGTGTTTTTGAGACTTTTTTTGCAATTCGGCTTTATCTCCTGAATTGTGAAATATTAGTTTATTTCATTATTCACTTTAATATTTATATCACATGGATCAGTTACATTTTCCATTTCTTTTATGCACCGAACACCTGATTCTTCAACATGAAATTCAACTGTTACCGAAGATCTGTTTCCTATCATCATATTTCATTTTTATTTATGTTTATGACACTGGTCCTCAACACTTTTACTCTCCGGATCTCGTGTCCGGGAAACTATTCAAGGAATTCCTTGAGGTTTAGGGCCCAGAGACTGAGGTAGCTATTAAGCCAAACAGAATATATTAGAAAAAGAAAGAAAGCCATTCGGTATCCGAATGCAAATCGTCCGCCAGGATATGCTGTTGGCGAAGTCCAAGATTTCGGCCATATCTTAATACCTTTAAGGTTTCATGTTGACAGCTCAAGCCGTTCATGAGATATAATGGTGCTAAAGGCGGCCGATAAAAGCTAACTGACCTGTGGCAGCCATTTTGGTTACCTTGACCTTAACCACGAGTGCCCAGTTTCGAACTCGTCCAAGATTTGGCCATATTTTGATACTGTGAAGGTTCACTGTTCATAGCCCAAGCCGTTCATGAGATTTAATAGGAACACACACACACACGCACACACACACACACACACACACACACAAACACACACACACACACACACAAAGAGGCAGGCGAAGACATATTATATATATATATATATATATATATATATATATATATATATATATATATATATATATATATATATATATATATATATATATATATATCTATATCTATATATATATATATATATATATATATATATATATATATAGGCCTATATATATATATATATATATATATATATATATATAGATAGATAGATAGATAGATAGATGGATATAGATATATATATATATATATATATATATATATATATATATATATATATATAGAGAGATAGATAGATAGATAGATAGATATATACATAAATAAATAAATAAATAAATAAATAAATAAAAAAATATATATATATAGATAGATAGATAGATAGTTAGATAGATAGATAGATAGATATATAAATAGATAAACAAAAAATATATATATATATATAATTATAGATATATATAGATATAGATATATATATAGAGGAAATATATATATATATATATATATATATATACATATACAGAGGGAAATATATATATATATATATATATATATATATATATATATATATATATATATATATATATATATATATATATATATATATATATATATATATATATATATTGAGTAGACTGTAGCACCAGTCGAGCAGGGCAGTACTCCCAAGGTGGATGGAAAGCTGATGACAGGGAGTGCTGGAGCTCCCGTTTCATCAGCCCTCAGGACTAGTTCCTGACCATCCCCCTTTGCTGAACTTTTTCAGTGTCTCAGTTACACAGAGAGAAGGCCAGCATGCTCTCCAGTACAAATTTCTCTAACTATCTTCACCAAAGTACATGCACAGTACACACTACACTTCCTATTCAAAATTTACCCAAAATGGCGTCGTTTTATCAAGCCTCGGAGGCCCCCGGGGGGGGGGGGGGCCATAAATGCCCCCACCATCTGCCCCTCTCCCGGTGACGACTCAAGGTGCCTGGAACCACTGTCTGACTCTCTTCTTCTTCATTTCTGCAACATTCGTGGCCTTTCCTCTAACTTTCGCTCTGTTGAGCACCACCTCTCCTCCTCTAAACCTCACCTTCTTTTTCTAACGGAGACTCAGCTGTCTGAGGCAACTGACAGCAAACCCTTTTCTGTATCCTCCTACTTTCTCTATACTCATTTCAAAGCCAAAGGTGGCTGTTGTGTATATATACGCAACGACTTATCTTGCTCTCGTGTTCCTGAACTTGATTCTTCTGAATTCTCCACACTCTGGCTTCGGCTTTCCTGTCATTCTCTGACTAAATATATCTGTGCTGTTTACTTATCCCCTAATTCTACTGACTATCAAAAGTTCTTCGACTATCTTACTTCTACGATGGAACACATTCTATCCATTTCTCCTTTCTCTGAAATCTCCATTCTTGGAGATTTCAATGTTCACCACCACCTTTGGCTCTCCTCTCCTTTCACGGATCCACCTGGTGAACAAGCCTACATCATTTCTATCCTTAATGACCTAGAGCAGCTTGTACAGCACCCTACCCGTATCCCTGACCGCCTTGGAGAGAGCTCCAACATACTTGATCTCTTCCTCACAACTAATCCTTCTGCTTACTCTGTTAATCTTTTCTCTCCGTTGGGCTCCTCCGATCACAACCTTATTACCTTAACCTGTCCTATCACTCCGGTACGGCCTGTGGACCCTCCAGTGAAACGTCGTCTGTGGCATTTTGGAGCCGCGGACTGGGAGGCCCTCAGGGAGTACTTCTTTGATTTTCCCTGGAATGATTATTTCTTCCATGGCCGTGAGCCATCTGAGTGTGCCTTGCGCATTACAGAGGTTATTCTCTCGGGCATGGAAGCATACATTCCTTTCTCATATCCTTTGACTAATGCAAGAAAGCCTTGGTTTAATCACGCTTGTTCTAATGCTGTCCGCAACAAGGAGAAGGCCTACAAAAGGTACCGGAGCCAACCCACCCCTGAATCACATCATCTTTACGTTTCTGCCCGGAATCGTGCTAGGTCTGTTCTTCGCTCTACTAAAAATAATTTCATCCATTCTAAATGCTCTCAACTCTCCGACTCAAATTCTTCCCGCTCCTTCTGGCATCTTGCCAAAAATCTTTCTAACAACTTTACCTCATCATCCTTCCCTCCTCTTTTCTACTCTGATGGTTCTGTAGCTATTTCTTCTACTGATAAAGCAGATCTCTTTGCACAGACTTTCTCCTCCAATTCTACCTTAGACGATTCCGGTGCTGTTCCTCCATCACTTCCCCCCTCTGACTTCCTCATGGCTGACATTAAAATTTCTTCAGTTGATGTATTTTCTGCCATCACTGGCCTCAGTACTAACAAGGCATATGGGCCTGATGGGGTCCCTCCTTTTGTTCTCAAGAACTGTGCTTCTGTGCTTACACCCTGCCTAGGCAAACTCTTTCGCCTTTGTCTGTCAACTTGTACCTTTCCTTCTTGCTGGAAGTTTGCTCTCATTCAGCCAGTCCCAAAGAAGGGTGACCACTCCCAACCCTCCAACTATCGTCCAATTGCTTTAACGTCCTGTATTTCAAAAGTTTTCGAGTCAATTCTTAATAAAAAAATTTTAAGGCATCTTTCCTATCACAACCTTCTTTCCGATCGTCAGTATGAGTTCCGTCAGGGACGCTCCACTCGCGATCTTCTCACCTACCTTTCAGACTCCTGGTCATCCTCCTTTCGGGACTTTGGCGAAAGCTTTGCCATTGCACTTGACATCTCAAAGGCTTTCGATCGAGTCTGGCATAAATCTTTAATTTCCAAACTGCCCTCCTACTGTTTCTATCCTTCTATCTGTGCCTTCATCGCTAGCTTCCTTTCTGGTCGTTCTATAGCCGCTGTTGTAGACGGCCATCGTTCTTCTCCTAGATCTATCAACAGTGGTGTTCCTCAGGGCTCTGTCCTATCACCAACTCTCTTCCTTTTTTTCATCAATGATCTTCTAAGCTGTACATCTAACCCTATCCACTCATAGGCTGACGACTCCACCCTTCACCTTTCCATTCGGTTCCCGCAACGCCCATCTCAACAGTTACTTCAACAAGCAAGGGATGAGGCTGTGGCACACCTAATGTCTGATTTGGCTCGTATCTCTGACTGGGGTAAAAATAATATGGTTGTCTTTAATGCATCTAAGACTCAGTTCTTACACCTATCAACCCGACAAAATCTTCCACAGGTATACCCACTAATGTTTAATAATATTCAGCTTAATCCTGCATCATCCTTTGAACATGCTTGGGGTTTCATTTACTCGGGACTTATCTTGGAAAGATCATATTACATCTCTTGTAAAATCTGCTTCCAAGAGATTGGGTGTGCTAAGCCGACTCCGCTCTTTCTTTACCCCTGCACAACTGTTGACTCTATACAGGGGTTTTATCCGCCCCTGTGTGGAGTACAACTCTCATGTGTGGGGAGGCTCCCCACATACAGCTCTTCTCAATAGGGTGGAGTCAAAGGCTTTTTGTCTCATTAACTCACCTCCTCTTACTGACTCCCTTCAACCTCTGTCTCTTCGCCGCACTGTTGCATCTTTATCTCTTTTCTATCGCTACTTTAATGGTCACTGCTCCTCTGAACTGTCTGCTTGCATTCCTCCACCTCTACGACGGGCGCGTAGCACCCGTCTGGCAGCAAACTCTCATCCTTTTTCTGTCCAACTCTCTAATGCAAGAGTTAACCGTTACTCCCAGTCTTTCATTTATGCAACAGGTCAGCTCTGGAACTGTCTCCCTCTGTCTGTATTTCCTGCTGCCTATGATCTCCAGTCTTTCAAACGCAGTGTGTCCAGGCATCTCAAAATGATCGGATCTTGAATTCGGCTCTATATTGTATTTTGTTTTTCTCTTGGAGGGAACTGTTACTGCGGGCTCATGGCCTTTGGTTCCTTCTTCCTCGCATAAAATATATATATATATATATATATATATATATATATATATATATATATATATATATATATATATATATATATATATATATATATATATATATATATATATATATATATATATATATATATATATATATATATATATATATTGTTACGGAACATAGAAAGATAACGTACAATTTAAGTGAGAATACTAAGAGTCACTACTGTCCCGTAAAGTTCCAGGTTCAAAACAAAAGAGTTAGGTAAAATTACAAGTTAAAGTTTAATGCTCAAACTAACAACAAAACATTCAGGACTCATAAGGATAATGTAATGGCAAATAAACAGGTTAAATATATGGTTAACTGCAATAGCCTCTATTAACACGAAATTAGCAGGAGTAAATTTATCTAAGTCAGCCCTGATAAAATGAGATACCAGATAATACTCAGTGAATGCCAGATAAATTATTACAGATACAAACTATTATCAAAAATGACTGACATAAAACCTAACATTAATCAAAAACCTCACTAGGCCTAAGAATTAACCTTATGCTACACAATACAAGAAAAAATGCAATAACACTTATACCCAAATTACACACAGCTGCTAGATGTTTGGAGATTTCTTGAGCACTCACAATAATAATATCTGTACAGGGGAGGACAGAGATGTGAACAAAATGAGGAGCAGATCTAAGTGGCAATGATGCAGAGACTGAGCTCATTATATAGGGGCCAGCAGAGCTTGATACAACTTGTAAGAAGGACGCGCAAATGAAGCCATGGGGACAAAGAGCTGGCAATCCCGCACTGAATAACAGAAAGGACGACTTACTCTACTATAACGCTAGAAGGGGGGGACTGAGGCAGAACACGCTCGTGATCAAACAGGCAGCACAGTGTACGTTAGAATTACACAAAGGATGATGAAATCATAGGCTATGTAACACCTCCCCACAAAAAAAAAAGAAGTTTACAAAGGAAATTTCTTATTACTCTAAAACAATCTGTCTAAAGTCTAGATAAGCAATCTGCAATGACATTTTCTTTCCCCTTGACATGTTGTATGTCTAATGAATACTCCTGAAGAAGTAGACTCCATCTTGTCAATCTCTGATTTTTATCTTTAAACTTACTAAGGAATTTCAGTGGGTTGTGATCGGTATAAATGACTATGGGGTCAAAACCAGAACACAAATAAAAGGAAAACTGCTGTAAACCCAAAATCAAGGCCAAAAGCTCTTTCTCAATAGTGGAGTAGTTCTTTTGAGGTGGAGTGAACGTCTTACTGTAAGAAGATACAGGATGTTCAATACCCTGATCATCCTCTTGCAGCAAAACAGCCCCAGCTCCTGTATCACTTGCATCAACAGCCATCTTAAAAGGCTTAGCAAAATTTGGAGTAGCAAGCACTGGCTGACTTAATAGAATAGCTTTAAGTTTGTTGAAAGAGGATTCACAGTTATCGGTCCAGACAAATTTAACTCCCTTTTTCAGTAGGTCTGTAAGTGGTGATACAAGAATAGAAAAGTTAAGAACAAATCTCCTGTAATAACCTACCATTCCCAAAAATCTTTGTAGCTCTTTCCTACTTTTAGGACTGGGAAGATCACTTATAACCTGAACCTTAGCTCCTGGTGGTGCAACATGTCCATCACCAATTACATACCCAAGGTACTGAACTTTAGCTTGACCAAACTCACACTTTGATAAATTAGCTACAAGATTAGCCTGAACTAAACGGTCAAGAAATTTACTGACATGGCATAGATGATCTTTCCAGTTGTCACTGAAGATTAATACATCATCAATATAAACAACACACCCTGCCAAACCCTCTGTTACAACATTCATGAGCTTCTGAAATGTGGCTGGTGCATTCTTCATACCATATGGCATTACCGAACATGCAAAAGCCTTTCCTAGTGTTACAAAACATGAGATCTCCCTAGCACGTTCAGTCATAGGTACTTGCCAGTATCCCTTTAACAAATCAAACTTACTTATGTACCTAGCCTTTCCGATCTTGTCTATGCAATCTTCCACACGAGGGAGAGGGTAAGTGTCTGTTTTAGTTATCTGATTAACACGTCTGTAGTCGATGCAAAGCCTTTGTGACCCACCTGGCTTAGGGACTAGAGTGACAGGAGAACTCCACTCGCTCTGACAGGGCTCAATCATCTTGTGGTCCAACAGGTAGCCAAGCTCCTTCTGGATGAGAGGAACTTTCACTGGGTTCACACGGTAAGGAGGCAGTTTAATTGGCTTTGCGTCTCCAACCTCGACATCATGCATCAACACAGTAGTTCTTCCTGGAGTGGCATGGAACACTTGCGGGTACTTCTGCAGTAATGCCGAAAACTCCTGCCTTTCCTTGGGAGGTAGATGAGAAAGCTTAGTCTGGAGATCATTCATGATATCAGGATTCTTCCCCAAACTATCACTCAGGCTCATACTGCATGGGAGAGCTTCACTTGCAGACTCGGGTGGAACAGCTACAGTGCAGACTGAATTATTTTCGTCCCGCCTGTGATATAACTTTAGTATGTTGATGTGACATAGTTGCTTGCTCTTTCTACGATCTGGTATGGCGATGACATAGTTGACATCACTGAGTTTCTTCTCCACGAAATAAGGACCACTAAACTTGGCTTGAAGAGGTTGCCCATGAACTGGTAGCAGAATCAAAACCTGATCTCCTGGCTGAAAGTGGCGTAACCTGGACTTCTTATCATACCAAGTCTTCATCTTCTCCTGAGCAGCTCCTAAATTCTCTCTCGCCAGCTGTAAAGCAGTGGACAGCCGTTCTTTGAACTTCATCACATACTCCAGCAGGTTGACGTCATCTTCCTCCGACAGCCAGCATTCCTTGAGTAACTTAAGGGGTCCTCTTACTTCATGGCCAAACAGTAGTTCAAAAGGTGAGAAGCCCAGTGATTCATTTGGAGATTCTCTTGCGGCAAACACAACGAATGGAAGACCTTTATCCCAGTCTTTCTGATGTTCCAAACAGTATTTCTTGAGCATCGATTTGAGTGTTTGATGATATCTCTCCAACGCTCCTTGGGTCTGGGGATGATAAGCTGAAGACGTGATCTGGGTGATGCCCAACTCTTTCAGAGACTGCTTGAAAACGTTTGACATGAAATTACTTCCCCGGTCGGACTGTACCTCCTTGGGTAGACCAAACTTTGTGAAGAACCCTAGCATTTCCTTAACCACGTTCTTTGCTGAGACATTTCTAAGTGGAATGGCTTCAGGATAACGAGTAGCCATATCAATCAGGGTCAACACATAAGAAAATCCTGAAGAAGTCTTAGGAAGAGGGCCCACAATATCCACCAACACACGGGTGAAAGGCGCCTCAAAAGGAGGAATGGGAACTAGAGGTGCAACCTTTTCGGTCTGATTACACTTCCCCACAACTTGACAGGTGTGACAAGACTTACAATACCGGGAAACATCCCTGAAGATACGTGGCCAGTAGTAGTGTTTCAAAATGCGTGCCACAGTCTTCCTCACTCCAAGGTGTCCTGCCAAACTGGAATCATGAGCCACTCTAATGATATCCTGCCTACAAACACGAGGGATGACAACTTGATGTACAACCTCCCATTCACAGTCGGCTGATGCTGTTGGGGGTCTCCACTTCCTCATAAGTACTCCTGACTTTACATAATAACAAGTAGAAGCACCGGCTGACTCGTCTTCACTGTAAGCAGAGTTAGCTAGACCTTTCAACTCAGGGTCAGCAACCTGCAACTCAACCAACTCTTGACGAGACAAATTATCAACACTACGGGGTACTGCCTCATCTGGTGAGTGGTCCAAATTAGCAAGAAAAGTGTCAGCTAGGATAACATCATCATCATCATTATCCTCTAAATCACCAGTAACTTTAGACTTAGCCCTAGTGACAGCACATGCAGGGAACACATCAGGGACATCACAATCCTGGGTCGCAGCCACTGGCTCACTAGACAACTGAGGAGCTGGACACACTTGACTTCCACCAATATCATTTCCAAGTAAGAAAGTTACACCTGACACTGGGAGTGTCTCAACCAACCCAACCATAACGGAACCATAAACAAAACCAGACTCTAAATTCACTCTGCACAGAGGGACAGAGAAGTAATTATTCCCTACACCTTGTAAGATTACAGTTTCATCAGAGGAATTAACATTAGAGCCTAGAACACTGGTCAGCATAAGGGATTGGGAAGCACTTGTATCACGATATATTTTAACTGATTTCCTGTCATTACTGTCCAGAGGACTGACAAAACCATCAGACAGGAAATTAGCACATGAACTCTTGAGAGTGTCACCCACGTTACTGCTCAAAAGAGGAGCTCCATCATGAGAATTTAAGTTACCCCTCAAAGCAGGTTCAGTTAACTCAGTTAAAGAATTCTGGGAACTCTCAAGAGTGGACACTAGACCAATTGACTGAATATTTAAAGACTCCTTTTTGTTCACATCACGCTGTCTCCTGAAACATTTCTCCGTAGTATGACCAAGCTTACTACAATAAGTACATTTACTTTTCTGAAATCTAGAGGTGAAGCTGGTATTTACTTCCTGAAAAACATCATCTTTATTCTCTTTCCTGTTACCTGTACTCTGAGTAGAGGCAACGTACTTACTCTCAGCTTTCCCTTTTTCTTTAGAATATCTCTTGTGAGTGAGAACATATTCATCAGCTAAAACTGCAGCATCAGACAAATTATCTATTCTTTTCTCATCAAGATATAGGCTTACATCTTTATAAATACACCTTTTTAAGTCCTCCAGCAAAATCATCTGCTTAAATTTGTCAAAATCAGAATCCACATTCTTAGAATTTAACCACTGCTCTAACAGATCTTCTTTGATTTTTGCATACTCAACATGGGATTGCTTATCTTGCTTGTAAGTTGTCCTAAATTTTACTCTATAGGCTTCAGGAACAAGCTCATAGGCCTTAAGAATCAAGCTCTTAACTACATCATAATTATCAGATTGATCCTGAGGCAAAGATGCATAAGTTACTCGAGCTTTACCGGTGAGAACAGTTTGAAGGAGTACTGGCCAATACTTTTTGGGCCAATTAAAACCTGTAGCTACCCTCTCAAACAACTGAAAATACTTTGTTAAATCAGATTCATTAAAAGGAAGGACAAGTTTAACATTTTTAGCCACATCAAAATCATCAGAGCTAGATGATCCAGTTCCACATTGGTTCATGCGATACTCATGGTCTGCCTGAATCCTAGGAAGTTCAACTTGTGCCTCAGCCTCCTTAACTTTTGCCTGAAATTCAGCCTCCTTAGCACGAGCCTCATGCAGGGCTAGCTGTAACTTAGCTAATTCAATTTGCGTTTGCTCATTTGGAGGAGTTACATTAAACAAGCTTTCATTAATCATGTCAACAATTTGATCTTGAGAATGATGAGAGCGAACAGCAATTCCCAATTGTTGAGCAACAAGCTTAAGTTCATTCTTTGTTCTGTTTTCTACATCACACACTGTTTGCACATTTGACAAAAAATCTTTGGCTTCATCAAGTGTAGTAATAGTAGACATCATGAATAAGTAACAGTCACAAAATATCGAGCAATATCCTTATGATAATATCCTGAATATCCTGGTAAGAGGTCGCCAAATTTATGTTACGGAACAGAGAAAGATAACGTACACTTTAAGTGAGAATACTAAGAGTCACTACTGTCCCGTAAAGTTCCAGGTTCAAAACAAAAGAGTTAGGTAAAATTACAAGTTAAAGTTTAATGCTCAAACTAACAACAAAACATTCAGGACTCATAAGGATAATGTAATGGCAAATAAACAGGTTAAATATATGGTTAACTGCAATAGCCTCTATTAACACGAAATTAGCAAGAGTAAATTTATCTAAGTCAGCCCTGATAAAATGAGATACCAGATAATACTCAGTGAATGCCAGATAAATTATTACAGATACAAACTATTATCAAAAATGACTGACATAAAACCTAACATTAATCAAAAACCTCACTAGGCCTAAGAATTAACCTTATGCTACACAGTACAAGAAAAAATGCAATAACACTTATACTCAAATTACACACAGCTGCTAGATGTTTGGAGATTTCTTGAGCACTCACAATAATAATATCTGTACAGGGGAGGACAGAGATGTGAACAAAATGAGGAGCAGATCTAAGTGGCAATGATGCAGAGACTGAGCTCATTATATAGGGGCCAGCAGAGCTTGATACAGCTTGTAAGAAGGACGCGCAAATGAAGCCATGGGGACAAAGAGCTGACAATCCCGCACTGAATAACAGAAAGGACGACTTACTCTACTATAACGGTAGAAGGGGGGGACTGAGGCAGAACACGCTCGTGATCAAACAGGCAGCACAGTGTACGTTAGAATTACACAAAGGATGATGAAATCATAGGCTATGTAACAATATATATATATATATATATATATATATATATATATATATAATCTCAGAGACCAAGATCAAGACCAAGACCACATCAAACTGGTCTCGAGACCAAGATCGGTCTCGAGATCTACAACACTGATATATATACTGTATATATATATATATATATATATATATATATATATATATATATATATATATATATATATATATATATATATATATATATAATATACAGTATGGCCTCACCATAACGGACTATTTGGGGCCCATTCTATTCCAAAAAATAGCGAAATTCTGATAAAAGAAACATCTGGAGTCCTCCTGCTAAACCGGACATTTTCTAATATATCAGACATTAGTCTGGATCGTGTTAACGGTTTTTAAACTGTTTTAACTACTATTGATGTACTGTACTGTGTTATAACTTCCCTACATTAATCAAATGCTATAATATATATAATAATACTGTACTGTACATAGATAAACATGTCTTTTATTTAACTTATTGTGGTGAATATAGAAAAAGTGGTCACTCAGTCCGGACTGCTTCTGGCTTTGGCAGACTTTTCCCGATATATTGGAATCTAATATGGTAGTTCCTGAAGTCTGATAAAAGCGAAATCCGGTCTACTGAAGTCCGTTATATAGAGGTTTTACTGTATATATATACACACATATATATATATATATATATATATATATACAATCAAATGAGGTGGTACGTCGCATTGCCACCACCGGCAGGGTAGGGCTGGAGGCACAGGGTCCTCCCGGTCGCCATCAAGTGACTGTGCCAGCAGCGACTGTTGCTATTTCCGGGAATGCTCGTCGGCGAAGAGGTGACTGTGCGGCCTTATTCTTTACCAACATCCGCGGCCTTACCACAAATTTAAACTCAGTTCATTTTTTCCTTCAGTCCATATCCCCTTTGGCCCTTTTCCTCACAGAACCACAAATCTCACCCTCTACCGATATATCTCCATTTTGTTTTCCAGGTTACCATCTCCTTACAAACTTTCGAAACAAGGGCGGCACCTGTTGTTATATCAAATCCCAATATGCAGTTGATACTAATTTAAACTTCACTTCATCCAGTTTTGATTACTCATTATATAAATTAAATTGCCAAAACATTACCAAATATATCTGTGTAGTTTATCGTTCCCCCAATGCTTCTTCGGAACCCAGTGTATTTGATTCCATATCCACTCAGTTGAGTAACCTTGACCTTGCCCTTGGCAATGAAATTACCATTTTGGGTGATTTTAACATACACAATGTTGAATGGTTATTGCATTCTGCCCGGACTGACGACGCTGGTCTAGAATGCGAGCTGTTTGCGGAATCGTTTAATCTCACCCAGTTGGTAAAGCAACCAACCAGAATACCTGATAATCCTGACCATAATGCCCATCTCTTGGATTTATTCTTGACAAATAATCCAGATCAATACAGGATAGAGGTACGATCACCACTTGGATCCTCTGACCACAATCTCATCAAAGCCTCATTAGTTAACCCTCCTACACCTCCCCATTCCAAACCTGTCAGGGTGACCCGATGGCACTTTGACAGGGCAGACTGGGGTGGATTTAGAAATTATCTTGCTGATGTTCCATGGCAGTCTTTCTTCTCTACTCGTAGTGATCCCAATTCTACCCAGTCCCACATTTGCGACTTAATACTAGCTGGTATGGATTTATTCATACCAAGTCAACAGTTCACTAAAAGATCAAACTCTCCAAAATGGTTTGATGGCAATTGTGCCAGAGCAACAGCCCAAAAGTCATTAGCATATAACTCTTACTTAAAATCAAAAACATCTGAATCACTCTCCCAATTTAAAATTGCTAGAAATCATGCAAAAGCTGTATTAAATCTATCTAAATCAAACTTTCTTCAAAAGCAAGCATCAAAACTACTTAACAACCCTAATGACAATAGAATATTCTGGTCAACTCTTAATTCTTTCAATAATAACTTTAACAAGTCATCTTCCATTCCCCCACTAAAATCTTCAGATGGCAATATTACAAATGACCCACGTGGGAAAGCAGATATCTTTGCTAGTACCTTTGCAAGAAACTCTACCATAGATGATACCAGCCAGAATGTCTCAGTCCTGGAACTTGATTCTCCCGAAATTGCCCCACTTAAAATACAGACAAGATTCGTAAAATCCATCCTAGATAATTTACCTACCAACAAAGCTCCAGGCCCAGATGGAATTCGGCCAATTGTTTTGAAAAAGTGTTCCCATGAACTTGCCTCTGTCCTAGCCAAATTATTCAGACTATGCATACGTACTTCTTTATTCCCAAATTCATGGAAAGAAGCCAATATCCACCCAGTTCCGAAGAAAGGAAATTCGTCTGACCCCTCCAATTACAGACCAATAGCTGTCACATCTTCTCTTGGTAAGGTATTTGAAACTTTAATTAATAAGCATATTGTTAAACATCTTGAATCCAACAACTTAATTAGTGATAGACAATACGGTTTTCGCCACGAAAGATCCACTATTGACATACAAAATCTCTTAACTCATACAATCCATCAATCAATTGATCTTTTTGGAGAAACTCATGCAGTAGCTCTTGATATCTCTAAAACTTTCGATAGAGTATGGCACCTTCCCTGCTGTCCAAACTCCCTTGCTATGGACTAACGTCTTTTGTTCCTTTGATTTCTTCTTATCTTGGTGACAGGAAAATAAGGGTAAAAGTAGATGATGTATATTCGAATATCCACTCAATTAACGCCGGCGTGCCGCAGGGATCAGTTCTGGCGCCAACCCTATTTCTGGTTCATATTAATGATCTCTTATCTGTCACTCACAATCCCATTCACTCATATGCAGATGACTCAACACTACATAGTTCATTCACACTCAGACATCCATTTGCAAGGTTTAATATCTCTACCTCTCAACTCAGTACAGCCATCTCCATAAATCAAGATCTAGCTACAATCAGTGAATGGGGACAAAACAACCTTGCCTCTTTTAATGCTAGTAAAACTATATATATACAGTTTACTAATAGACAGATATTGCCAGATTCGTACATTACCTTCAGTGCTACTAATATTCCCATCTCCAAAAGTATTGAAATTCTTGGTGTCTCACTTAACAGTGCCCTCAGCTGGACTTCTCATGTCAGATCACTTGCTAAAACCGCCTCAAAGAAACTTGGATTATTGTACAGAGTCTGTAACTTCTTCGCCGACGAGCAGTTAGCTATAATTTATAAGAGTCATGTGCGCTCTCAGCTTGAATATTGCTCACCCTTGTGGAATGGTTGTGGAGAGGTTGCATTAAGACAACTGAACAAAATTCAGAATAAAGCTGTTAGAATCATTAACAACCCTGCCATTACATATAAACTACCTCCCCTGCAAGTAAGAAGGAATGTTGCCTCCCTTGCATTATTTTACAGATATTTTTTTTGGCAAATGCTCAGACGAAGTTGCGTCCATGGTGCCACCTCTCCATGTCTTCCCTCGTGCTACACGGGCATCTGGTAGTGCTCATGACTGGAATGTCACTCAACCATATTGCAGAACTTTTGCCTATCAGAATTCTTTCATTCCCCGAACTACATCTCTCTGGAACTCGCTTTCCTAGAGTTGTTTTCCTCTAAATTTCAACCCACAACTGTTCAAGTCTAACTGTTACAGATATTTTATGAATAGAGGACACCAGTAATCTGGTGTAGGGATTTTTTTTTTTTTCCCATTTGTTTTTCCTTCCTCCGTTCTGTTATAAAAAAAAAAAAAAAAAAAAGAGGTGCGAATGATGAGGTGAAAGAGAGAGAGAGATTCCAGGTGCGTGATTGTGCGAAAGTTGATGTACGTGAAGTAACTGAAACTAAATGAAGAGGTGAGAGTGTGAGAGAATGGGAGTATGGATGGGGTATATGTGCAGGAATAGGTGAGAATGACAGGGCAAAAGAAGAAGTGTGTATAGTTGTGAGTAAAAGATGAAACAAGAACATAAGAGAGCTTGGATCAGTTGGGTCAAGGATTGTGTAGGTTAGATTGAAAGTTGGAATATAAATGTGGGTGACTGTGTGCGTGTATGTGCCAACGCAAGATCGTGCAAGCAGAGTGAGAGAAGAGTTCTGGACAAATGTGGATGTGTGCATGGAAAAGTTTGGAAGGAATGAGAGAGTGTTTTTGATCAGTGATATGAATGGTAAAGTAGGGAATGTGAAGGTGGTTCGAATAGTTGGTGAATGGGGTGTGCCTGCTGAGATAGATGAGAATGGCAGTGCATTAGTGGACATTTGTGCTGGGAGGGGGTTGGTGATAGCCAATACCCTCTTCAGGCATAAAATGATCCACAGGCATACATGGTGAGTAATGAGAAGGGTGAGTGGTGAACTGAATGAAAGGAAGGCAATGATTGTTTATGTATGTGTGGATTAACCCCTTAACCGCGGGGCGTCACTTTCGTGACGCTTGGGAGCAAGGGATCATACCGCGGGGCGTCGCTTTTGTGATTCTGTGTTATTTTGAATTCACCCGGGCTTTCAAGTGGGGGCTTGTATCATCTATCAGTACTGACAATGTCCAACACTAGTCAGCACTCCTAATCTCATCTGTACTCCCATCCATTGTTGACAATTTAGCCATTTCTCTCCGTTCTTGACTCCCCTCCCTACCCCCACTCCAGTACCCTATCCTCTCGCCTGCCCGGCCATGCTACGCTAAGTAAATCTTCCCTGGAATTTTTCACTGATTTCATCCATTGATATAAGCCCTATGTCGTATTCTTATACCAAATAATATATACAAGAAAGAAATCAGGTAAGTGAGAGTGCCATACACCTGGAATTGGCTAATTATCACCTGACAACACCTCACGTGCACTCGTTCGCTAATTTTCGCTGTTTTTTTCCCCTTGAAATATGCCGTATAATCTATTTTCGTAATAAATATACATGTAAGGAGAGAAGGGAGAACCCTAAGTGATATTTACATTCACCTGGAACTACCTAATTTATAATGTATTGTCTACATTTCCTGCCAATCATATCAGTGCTACACAAAGCTGTTTCAAGATTTAACATTGGTAGCTCTGATTATATATCTCCTAAGTAGGCCTCTAATCTATTTTCGTAATAAATATACATGTAAGAAGGGAAGGGAGAAGCCTAAATGATATTTACATTCACCTGGAACTACCAAATTTATAATGTATTGTCTAGATTTCCTGCCAATCATATCAGTGCTAGGCTTAGCTGTTTCAAGAGCTACGTTGGTAGTGCTGAATAACCCTCAAGTAGGCCTCTCAACCCGGGCCGGCCCTCCTAGCAGTTCTCTCTCAGATTCCGAAGAGGAGGTACGGCTCATCCTCTTGCTGACTTCAGGGCCTTTTTTCACCCCCATGCAAGGGCCCTGTGACCTTTACCCCTACTAAACCTCGTGTGGAAAGAGGTAAGGGCTGACAATTGATAAAAGAGTGACTACGATCTTTCTATTGAGTAAAACAGTGCAAGTGGAATTGTAAATAATGTGTAAATAATGTGTAAACAGCAAGTGAAAGTAATGAATGTAAATATACGTGAACAATGGAAAATAGTTTTATAAGTTATTTCAAGTGACAGTGCACAACACAGTGTAAATAAAATAGAAATGTAAATAACGTAAATAAAATAGAGAACGTAAATAGAAATGTAAATGAGTAGTATTATAAGAATACGAGTATATACCCTAGGAGTAATGAAAGTGAAAGTTTCACTCTAGCATGTCTGAATGCTATGAGTTATGAGAGTGAAGATGAAAGTGACATTCACTCTCAGTGCCAGTATACAGGACGAGAAAGTGAATGCTACGTATTTTACTGAAAGAAATTGAATCCCTACAGTGACAATAAACTAATACTACTGAAGGAAACTTATGGATAAAGACTGTAGATATATATAAGCGTTATATAGTAATAGAAATATAAAGTGTGAGGGGGTTTTATGAATAATAAATGACAGACTACCATGAGCGAACTAGTGCCAGTGCGACGATCAGACGCGCTCGTAATTTCCATTGCTTTCACAGTTTTTTTTTTTGAGTATGGATCCCAAACTACTTGAAAATTGTAGAATAGTGTTTATAGTGTTTGTATCTGGCTGTGGTAATCATATTACGGGTTGTCGGGAAGTGTAAAGTGGAGACTTCGTTACCCTACTTCAGAGGTCTCCACAAGTCCTACGGTAACCGACGAAGGCTCAACAATCATTCCAGGAGAAAGCTGAAGGTATGTGCCATAAGCATATGTAATTTTATTATTCTAGGACTAATAACTGATTTTTGGCAAATATTTTTTGAGAGTCTGTCAGAGCCCAAATAACCCCGCGGCACACGCAAGTCATTGGTAAACAAGCCCGCGGTGTAGGGGTTAAAGGATGCGAAGATGTGTCATGGATGCTAGAGCTTATAGAAGTTGGGGAAGTGGACTTTCTGACCACTACTTGGTGGTGGCCAGAATCAAGATCCAGATAAGTTTGGAGAAATAGGAGAAGGGATGAACGGGAAGAAGGAGTATTTGCTAGGAGAGTGGAAAGGTTACAAGAGGATGAGAAAAAGGCAGAATATAAGAGAGAAGTGGAGGAACGGTTGGCCAAATATGAATTGGAGCAGATGGGGGACGTGGAAGGTGTGTGCAGGTTATTCACAGAAGCAATATATGCAGCATGTGATGTGGTGTGTGGTACGAAGAGAAGACGGAGGGGCGTGCAAGGAACAGCGTGGTGGAATGAAGAGGTGAGACAGGCTGTGGCACAAAAGAAGAAAACATACAATGAATGGATGACAAATAGGGGCGTGGAAGAAGTTGAGAGGCGGAAGAAAGAGTTATATGTAGAAAGAAAGAGAGAGGTGAAAAGATTAGTAAGAGAGAGTAAGAAGAGAGTGGATGAGGAATTTGGAAGGAACTTGAGTGTAAAGTGGAGGGACTGTAAGAAAATGTTCTGGAAAGAGGTGAAGAGAGTAAGACAGGGTGGAAGTGAAGTTAGGAGGGGAGTGAACGTTTTTTTTTTTTTTTTTTTTTTGCCTATCAACCATTGGGGCCGGAGCCCCTGGTCATTAAGGCAAAGAAATATATATATATATATATATATATATATATATATATATATATATGTATATATATATATATATATATATATATATATATATATATATATACATACATACATACATACATACGCACATTCATGCATATGAACATGCACACTTTCATGCACACATACATATATATAATAATTTTTATTTTAATATTTTTTGTATTTTTATTTTTATTATTTTTTTTATCTTTTATATTTTTAACCTTATATTACTTATAAACAAAAATGCCTAATCTAAAGATCCTATAACTAATCACCTAACAGACAAATCACTAACCTATACTAAATCCTATGAGACAAGTAACTAGACCTACACCAATGGTAAAAAAGCATCGACCAAGAGAACACCATCGACTGCAGATATGAAATGCCTTTCTACATTACATACCTGCACTCATCACCTGGTGACTGTCAGTCGAGGCACAACCTAATATAGGGGACATTGATATATGAAAGGGAACCAGACGAGTCAGGAACATTTCTATATACGTCAGTTGTCGGCCCTAATTAGAATAACTTAAGCAAGATGATATAATATGTTTACATAATATGTACAGAAAGTGAAGAACCTCTCCCAACAGACCACCATCGACTGCAAATGCCCAATACCTTTCTATATTGCACACTTGCTCTCATCAACTGGTGACAGTTAATCGAGGAACGGGGTTTAATGTAGGGGACATCAATATTAGAAATAGGTCAGTGGGAGGAGGAACTATTTCAAATACGTCAACAGTCAACCCTAATTAATATTACAATATATACATATTTACAGTTGATAAAAAACATAACCACACAGTAAAAAAGTCACATCACTCTGATCAGTCTGGTCTCTCTGAAGAAAGCCATCACTTTATCAGTCATAACAAAGTCCCCATTACCCAGGATGGTGGAAAGGATGAAGGGGACGTCTACCGTGCTGCAATAATTTATGAGTAAGCACGTTCATGAATAAAAAGCCGTCAGTGCAGGATGATATGACTGATAGATAACACCACACTACAGATGTCACTGTGCGGTGGAAATCATTTTCCCATATATGGCTTCATGTGTGTTACAATTGTGGCATTGAGCCGCAATCGCACCAACACTTTTTCTTCCAGGCGACTGGGACGGTTGGCAGTGGCCCAGTCGCCCAAGTACGGCTTACTTGTTGGAATATTAAGTCTGGTCCACTGACCTTGCCACAGAAGATTTATTGATTTCTTCCGAGAGAGAGACTCGACCGTAGATCACGAGGAACGTCCCAAGTCTCCTCGAGTTCTACAGCCGACTTTGCAAGTAAGTCAGCCTGCTCATTGCCGTAGATACGTTAATGACCAGGCACCCAGATCAGCGTGAATGACTTGTTGCATGAATGCAGCTTATTAACAATGTGGCCCTGGATCTCGTGCGAGTCCGTAGTGCAAGATGCAATTGCCTGAAGGGCTGATTTCGAGTCTGAAAATATGACGAATGAGTCATGCTTAGAATTGAGAGCATAGTCTATGGCTTTGTCAACAGTAAACACAGATGTATGAGTCGGCAGCTGATACCTGAGGGCACATTCAGTCGACCACACACTTGCACCCACACATTCACCCGACTTGGAGCTGTCGGTGTACGAGTGGTGGGACTCCAAGTGATGAATGATGATGTTATGAAACAAATGGTGGACCTCCGCCTCCGGGCGCCTTGGCCTTTGGTGCTGGGAGCCATGTAACATCAACAGTAAAGCCGAGTGGCTCCCAAGGCGCTATATTTTTAAGAACCAACTTGTCACAGTCACTGGGGTCCATACCAAGCTCCTGAGTCAGTAAGTGGAGGCGAACGACAAGTGGCCGACGCACCCCCCACATAAAATGGTAGTATTGACGCAGGGGGGGTACAGGCCACATTGCTGATATTACTTTTCCTATATGTTCGTATGGCATACGAAAAGGCCAGGTGGTCATGGCGAATATGAAGGGGAGACACATTCGCCTCCACTTCCATACGAACTACATGGGTACACCGGACGGCTCCAAGACACATTCGCAAACATTTATTCTGTAGCACATCCAATCCTTTCAGCATGGCATCGGATGCCGAGCAATACACCTGTGCGCCATAGTCTAGCTTCGATCAATTAAGGGACTTATACACCATTAATAAAGATTTTCTGTTGGCACCCCATGTAGTACCCGCTGGGTACTTAAGGTCATTTAACGGTTTATCACAACGAGCAAGCAAAGTATTAATGTGAAGTTTAAAATTCATTCTGCGATCAAAGTGGAGGCACAAAAACTTTACAGAATTTTGAAAAGGTACCGCTTGATTATCCAAAAATAAACGCAAATCGGGGACGTTACAAGTTGTAAAAACTACAGCGGCACACTTAGTGATGGAAAACTTAAATCCCCACTGCAAGGCCCATTGGTGGACGGAGTCAACTGCTGCTTGAATCCGCCCAGCCGAAAATTGTGCATTACGGGAGGAGTGCCATATTGCACAATCGTCAGCATAGAGTGAGTATTTAAGATTCCTGGGGATGGGAGCTGATGACAGAATACAATTGATCATAATACTAAATAAGGTAGGACTAAGCACACTTCCCTGTGGCACCTCGTTTTCCTGGATAAATATATCCGATGTTACGTTACGGGGCAATTTGACAGAGAAAGTCCTGTCCCTTAAGAAATTTGAAATATGAATTGGCAAAAATCCTCTTAAACCATAAGCATAGAGCTTGATTAGTATACCGTGTCGCCATGTCATGTAATCGGATTAATGGATGTCCAAGAACACCCCTATCATGAATTCTTCATTGGCAAATGCCTCTGCAATACGATGCTCCAAATTCATTAAATGATCTAGTGAACTTATGTATTTACGGAAGCCACATTGTTGATCATTTAACAAATTCTTCGACTCTAAAACAAAAAGAAGCCTATTGTTTACCATTCGTTCCATGACCTTACATAGACAAGAAGTCAACACAATAGGACGAAATGAAGTGGGATTCATAAGACGACCAGCCTCTTTGGGTATCGGTAAGACGTGCGCAAAGTGCCATGAGTTTGGGAATGTTTGAGACGCCCAAATCTCATTGTACAATGCTAACATCTTAATCAGATTGTCCTGATTAAGATGCTGGATCATACCGTACGTGATGGTGTTTGGTCCAGGGCTGGTGTCTTTACAGGATTTAAGGGTGAGGAGCAGTTCATCTTGCATAAACTCTTTGTTGTACAGGGAGTCTACGTCTTCTGTGGAAAAGTCAGAAAGATTAAAATGGTCGATTACTAGTGGAGAAGGGAGAAAAAGTGAGCAGATGGAGAGAACAGTTTAACCCGCCCCGTTCCAGAGACGTGAATTCACGTCCTCACATGATGTGCACTCATATCCCGGGGACATAAATTAACGTGGCAACATTGCAAGGTCCCTAATTTTCACAATTTTCAATTTTCGCGAGTGATTTCGCGAGTGATTTTTGGCACATATACACGGGACACCTTCCTCTATTCCTCTACAAGATGCCAAGCAGGGACAGTACCTTACACCGCATAACCTCTCCCCCCCCCCTGCACGCCATTGTCGTCAATTCACCTGTTACCAGTGACCTGGCCAATAAAGACATTCAGGGCCAGAGTGATTCCCCAATCAATGACAATGTGGAGGACAAAGTTTACATAGCATTAGAGGAAGAAACAGTCAGAAATGATGATCAGGTAATGTGGGAATAAAAGGTCATGAAGGGTGATGAGTGAGTGAGTGAAACAATGCTTATAATGCCTATATTACTGTTTGAAAACCAATATACTCTTGTACTACATATAAATTCGTACCAAGTAAATAAATAAATACTGTTTATGAGTGGATAAAATAGTTACCCTCCCATAGAACCCGTTTTCTTTGGTGCCAGCCTCTTAGAAAACCCAGTCAGGTAAGGAGGTACTTGTACCTCGATTGAGTATTTTAAACCTCAGGTGAGCGATTTCTCTATGAATTTTCGATGTTTCTCACCGAAAGCGAATGTTTGAGCCTTGAAAAAAAAAAAAAAAAAGGTCCAAAAATGACAGGACTGAGGAGTACCACTGCCCGGAAAACGTCAGGATGGGGCAGGTTATGGAACTGTTGAACATAGAGGATGGAAGTAATGCGAGTATAAGTGGCTGGGAAATGGCTCACTCACATACACTCTCCTCCTCAGTCTCTCACTCTCCATCCTCTCCCCATGGCCAAACCACCTCACTGTGTTTCTCATAATGCTTCCTATCACAGCCACATCAACACCACAACACTTTTTCACATCCTTTTTAGTCAGTCTGTCTCTCCATGTGACTCCACAGGCTCCTCTCAAATAACTCATTTCCACTGCTCTCACTCTTGACTTGTGTACCTCCAACAACGTTTAAACGTCACTTCCATACGTTATAGTTGGTATCACAATACTGTCATGTAGTAACTTTTTTACTTCCATGCTAACTTCCCTGTTTCTTATCACTGCCTTCAAAGAACCAGCAACCTTTCTTCCTTGTTGTATCCTTTCAAGCACTTCACCCTCCAAAGTTCCATCCTTACTCATCACACTACCAACCTCACTGTACATTCACTGACTTCACCTCTCTCGAAGACCATAACTTTACTCTTCTCTACATTCACCTTTAGATTCCGTTTCTTACACACTCTCCCAAACTCATTCACCAAGCCTTGCAGCTCCCTTTCGTCTTCACTTAACAACACAGTATCATCTGCAAACAACAGTACAGGGAGTTTCCAATCACTGGCTGCTCTCATTAGGGCCACTCCAACATCCACTGCCCTACCTTGCATCTCTTTTATAACCCCATCCATATACAGATTGAACAACCATGGAGACATGACACATCCCTGTTTCAACCCAATCTTGAACTAGAAAAACTCACTCAATTCACTATCCACACGCACTGCAGCCTTAGCACCCTCATACATACTCTTCACAGTATTCAACAACGTCCCATCTACTCCATATATTCTTAATACTTTCCACAATCCTTGTCTATCCACCCTGTCATGTGCTTTCTCCAAATCCATGAAGACCGCATACTTCTCTCCCTTCCCTAGAAACTTTTCCACTAAAGATCTAAGAATGGATATCTGATCTATACAACCTCTTCCTTTCCTAAAGCCTCCCTGTTCTACTCCAACTAATTCCTCTGTTATTTCCCTAACCCTGTCAATAAGCATCATACCGTATAATTTTCCTATTACACTAAGAAGACAAATGTCCCTATGATTACCACACACTTCTTTTTCCCCTTTCCCTTTGTACAAGGGAATATTTATACGTGACTTCGCATCCTCCGGGACATTAGCTTCCTCCCAGGGCAATCTGCACATCTTCACATCCATTCTACTACTATCTCTCCCCCATGCTTCAGCATTTGACCACACACTCCATCAATTCCTGGGGCTTTCCCCATTTTGACTTTCTTCAATGGTTCCACAACTTCCATCCTACTGATTTCTTCCTGTCTTCTCACCTCCCTCCTCCTCCCAGCCATTTCCCAGCCACTTATACTCGCATTACTTCCATCCTCTATGTTCAACAATTCATTAAAGTGTTCTCTCCATCTGCTCATTTTTTCTCCCATCTCAACTAGTAATCTACCATTTTTATCTTTCACCCCCCTACTAACTTCATTACCACCCTGTCTGACTCTCTTTACCTCTTTCGAGAACATTTTCTTACATTCCCTCCACTTGACACTGAAATTCCTTCCAAATTCCTCATCCACTCACTTCTTTCTGTTACTAATCTTTTCACCTCCCTCTTCTTTTCTGCATATAACTCTCTTCCGTCTCTTAACTTCTTCCACGCCCCTGTTTCTCATCCATTCATTAAATGCTTTCTTCTTTTGTGCCACAGCCTGTCTCACCTCTTCATTCCACCATGCTGTTCCTTGCACCCACTATCGTCTTCTCTTCATCCCACACACCGCTTCACATACTGCACATATTTCCTCTGTAAATATCTTGCACACACCTTCCACGTCCCCCATCTGCTCCAGTTCATATTTATCCACTCGTTCCTCCACTGCTCTCCTATATTCTGCCTTTTTCTCATCCTTTTGTAACGTTTCCACTCTCCTTGCATCTACTTCTTCCTCCCATCCTTCCCTTCTTCTATTTCTCCATTTTACTTGGACCTTGATTCTGACCAACACTAAGTGGTGGTCAGAAAGTCCACTCCCCCAACTTCTGTATGCTCTTGCATCCATTGCACATCTTGGCAACCTTTCATCCACACACACATAGTCAATCATTGCTTTCCTTTCATTCAGTTCATCATCCACCCTTCTCATCACTCGCCATGTATACCTGTGGATCATTTTGTGCCTGAGGAGGGTATTGGCTATCACGAACCCCCTCCCAGCACAAATGTCCACTAAAGCACTGCCATTCTCATCTATTTTAGCAGGCACACCCCACTCATCAACTACTCCAACCCCCTTCAAATTCTCTACTTTACCGTTCATATTGCCAATCAAAAACACTCTCTCATTCTTTTCAAACTTTTCCATGCACACATCCATATCTGTCCAGAACTCTTCTCTCACTCTTCTTGCTTGATCTTGATCTGGCGCATACACACACACAATCGCCCACATTTGCAGTCCAACTTTCAGTCTTACCTACACAATCCTTGAGTCAACTGATCCATACGCTCTTATATTCTCCTTCCATCTGTTACTCACAACAATACCCACTCTTTCTTTTGTCCTCTCATTCTCACCTACTCCTGCACGTATACCCCATCCATACTCCCATTCTCTCACACACTCATCCCTCCATTTAATTTCAGTTTATTCACATAAATCCATTTTTGCACCCTCAAGCATCTGGATAATCTCTCTCTCTTTCACCTCATCATTTGCACCCCTTACATTCCAGGTCGTCATCAATATCATGTCCTTTGTTCGGTCTTTAGTCGTCATCTTTAGGTCAGTCCTGGTCCGAGGCTTCTTGTTTATATTTTTAGTTAGTTGTTTTCCGGGGAGGGGCACTAACCCTCCACCAACACTTTCTGTCACGTAGGGAACACATGTTGGTTGGCTTGGCACTCGATGTAGAGCAACCCTAAAAACAGGTTACCACTACACTAATTGGGTGGATGATGGGCGCCCCCACCTATAATATGTGTATACCTTTATATATATATATATATATATATATATATATATATATATATATGCACCCCATTCCTCCTCCATGCTGCCATTTTCCCGATATATTTATATATATATATATATATATATATATATATATATATATCTATATATAAAAACAAGGTGTGACAAAAAAGAAACGAGACTTTTCTCAAAAATACTTCATTGCAAATTCTACAGAGAAATTACACATTGTTCCCTTCAAAGTAATCCCCCCCAGAGTTAATGCACTTCTGCATTCACGTCTGCCACCCATGGAAGCACTCGGCAAAGTCCTCCTCCTTGAGGTGGTTTAGCTCCCTCGTCACAGTGGCCTTGATCTCTTCTACAGAGCCGAAATGTGTTCCTTTGAGCACAGTCTTCAGCCTGGGGAAGAGCCAGAAGTCACATGGTGCGAGATTTGGGGAATAAGGAGGGTGGTCAAGAGCTGTGATCTGTTTGTTGGCCAAGAACTGCCTCACACTGAGCGCGGTGTGTGCGGGCGCATTTTCGTGGTGGAGCAGCCATGACTTGTCTCTCCACAGAGCCCTCCTGGTGCGCCAAACCCGGTCATGGAGGTGATTGAGGACCTGCTGGTAGAAGTGCTGGTTGACTGTCTGACCCTGAGGCACGAACTCATGATGGATTAATCCCTTCTGGTCGAAGAATGCGATCAGCATGATCTTGATCTTTCATTTGGACATGTGTGCCTTCTTGGGTCTGAGTGAAGTTGGGGTCTTCCACTGCAGGCTCTGTCTCTTGGTTTCCGGGTCGTATTCGAAGACCCAAGTCTCGTCTCCTGTGATGACCTGGCCAAGGAACTCCGGATCTTCCCCGATCTTCTCCAGCAAGTCTCGACAAACATTGACCCGGTGCTCCTTCTGGTCGTCCGACAAAAGCTTGGGTACCATCTTGGCACACACTTTCTTCATCCCCAGCTCCTGCACCAAGATGGTCCACAAAGACTCCCTGTTCAGGCTGAGTTCCTCCGCTATGATCCGCACCGTCAATCCACGATCACTCCGCACCAGCTGTTTCACTCTGTCAATGTTCTCAGCCGTCTTCGTCGTGGAAGGCCGTCCTTACTTGGGATCATCCTCCACCTTCTCGCGGCCACTCTTGAAGCGTTTGTGCCACTCAAAGACTCGCGGCCACGACATCGCAGTTCTCCATAAGCCTCTTGGAGAAGTTTGAGACACTCAGTTGGGCCCTTTCCCAGCTTAACCTCGAATTTCAGATTGATTCTTTGCTCCATGTTTGTGCCACCTCCAGTTTCGTGACAAAGCGTAACAACAGTGTGCTATACAACAGCCTCAAAATAAAGAACAGAGTGTGAGAAGTGAACAATATTATAGCAGAGTACTGGTGAGATGTTGTGTAACACATTGACATAAGCGGTTAGCCAATTGGCATTGAGTCATAGGCATGGTTGCCACAGTCTCGTTTCTTTATTGTCACACCTCGTATATATATATATATATATATATATATATATATATATATATATATACTTAGGCTTCTTCCCCCAAAGAAATGGAGGTAGCCGTGACAAATCAACAAACTCCCAATTTACTCATCCAAACACACACTTTAATTCATATATAAGCCCCAAGTGGAGCAGGGACAGATGCTCACTGCACCATTGCACACGAGGGTCAAATGTGCAGTGCAATCAGCGACATCTACAGCAGAGCCCAACAGCAGAACTGGTTTATCCCTGCCACATCATAATAGACCCATCCCTTTATGCACCCCAGACCTGATCAGCTGATGAGACCAAATTTGGGAAAATATCCCATCGGGGCCATCTCATCTTTTATCCATTCACAATTTCTCTCCAGTTAGTCCTATCATTTGCAGCCACTCTTCTTTGTTCAGGAGATATCTCTCTCGCATCCAATGCTCTCTTTACACTGTCCATCCGTCCTATTCGTGGTCCTTCTCTCAGCCTAACACCTTTCACATCCGATCAAGTTATCTTTTCACCAATCGCTCATTATCCATTTTCTCCATATGCATAAACTATCGCAACACTCTCTGCTCAACTCGAACAGCCATCACCCGAATAACTCCAGTTCTCCTTTCCCTTCATTTCTCACTTGATCCATACGCGACGCTCCATGCCTATTCCTCAAACACCTCATCTCCATTACGTTCAAACGTTTCCTCTCTGCTACACCGATATTCCATGTTTCAACCCCATATAATGCAGTCAGTTCCACTACACCTTCATACATACAGTCTTCTCTTAACCTCTTTGCCCTCATTGTTGCTTTAGTTGTCATTTGTGTGTAGCTGTGCCCATCGACGTGTTTGTTGTCATAAAAACCGTCGTCAGAGTAAACGTTTTTGGCCGATCGGCGTCAGTTTTGGAGGTGTCATAGTTTCCATGCCGCTCATCAAAAGTAAGAAGTTTGCAAGTGTGGGGCCAGAGATGCGTGCGAGCCCAGACAGGTTGATTAATACCATACCGGCTGTTGAGAGAGAAGGTAGTGCACAGTGGTCCTTGTATATTCTCCTCTATTTACCCCCGTCCCAGGCGTGCATCATATTTCACTATACCAATAGTGCTTGTGTTTACTGTTTGGGCACTATTATGATAAGATTTGGTGTTTACAATATTAAATTAGGTTTTTGTGAATCATTCCCGGCCGTTACCAGCCGTTGGTCCAACGAAGATTGTGCTATGCTACCTGTTTTTCGCCATGGCCCAACAACTAGACTGCCTCTATCCTGCAACAGATGTGAGTATTCAACCATTGAACAATAGTGGCAGTGAATCAGGTGAATATAGTGTGCAATAGCTAGTTTAGCAGCTTTTTAGGGGGAGGCGGGAAACTGCCTTTTGACACGACGTTGTCATGAACAGAATATTTGCCAAGGTGTTGATGAAGTCCTTGTTTTATGCTGATATATGGTGGATAGTGTTTTTGTGCAATAAACAGGAGTATAGTGCAACGAGTGTACGTGATAAAATATTGGCTAGGGCATGAGTCACGCATGCCTTACAGCCACAGCATGCCGTTGTCAGGAGGGGATAATACTGGAGGTTAATAAGGATATTTCATTTTATTATATTGTTATTTATTCCATATGCTCCTTGTGTGAAATAAAGCATGGGTGTTATACTGATATGTTTATTGTATGCTTGTGTGGAAGAATGTAAACAATGCACCACGTGCTCATCAGAAAATATCGCCTGCGATACCTTAGGTATTCGAAATATGACACAGAGCACGTTCATGTACTGTTGTGATGAAATATACTGTATTTCTCATAAAATGATTGATTTGATTATGTGTAATGTGAAATAAAATCGTAAACAATGCAATGTGTTCTCGTCAGAAAATCATTGTCTGCTACACCTTAGCACACAGGTAGGGGCTACATAATTGACATACGAAAGACGTACATGTTCTTGTTGTGGTGTAATATACTGTGTATCTCATATATTGATAGATTTGGTTATGTGTTATGTGAATAGAAAATGAAAGAGTGAAACAAGTGCATATAAGAAAGACTGCATCTCATACACCTGAGTTAGCACAGAGGTTGCGAAATCTAACGTGACATACGGAAGTTTAGATGGTGTAACATACTATGTATCTCATAAAACGACGGATTTGGTTGTGTGTAATGTGAAAAGAAAATTAGAGTTAAACACGTGCTCGTAAGAAAGAGTTCGTCTTGTACACCTGAGTTAGCATGAAGGTAGCAAAATGCAATGTGAGATACATAATTTTAGATGGTGTACTATATTGTATATCTCATAAAATGATAGATCTGGTTATGTGTAATGTGAAAAGAATATGAAAATGAACCACGTGATTGTCTGTAAATCATCGTCTGCTACACTTAGCGCACAGGTAGGGGCCACGTAATTGACATACGGAAGACGTGCATGTACTTGTAGTGTTGCAATATATTGTGTATCTCATAGATTGATAGATTTGGTTATGTGTAATGTGAAAAAAATATGAAAATGCACCACTTGATCGTCTGAAAATCATCGTCTGCTACACCTTAGCACACAGGTAGGAGCTACGTAATTGACCAATGTAAGACGTGCATGTACTTGTAGTGGTGTAATATATTGTGTATCTCATAAAATGATAGCTTTGGTTATGTGTAATGTGAAACAAAAACGTAAACACTGCAGCATGTTCTCGTCAGAAAATCATCATCTGCTGCACCTTAGTGCACAGGTAGGGGCTATGTAATTGACCTATGGAAGACGTACACTCATGATTACTAATCTCTGACCAGGGACGCATGGCGGGCAGTGTTACAACCACACACGAGCCTCTCATTCGAACACAGCTTCCGCACTAGTGGGCGGGGCAAAGAACTGTAACCAGGTGATCTGAAGCATACTACTCCTCATATCACTGATATTTCCATATTCGTATGGTTTCTCCTCCATAATATAATAATCTGTGTTTATTGACAGGGGCCGACATTTCTTCAGTCTGCAGTTTAGCAGTTTCCAAGAAGTAAAAAAAAACATGTGCCACAATATGTGGGTTCTGGGATCATATATACCGTAATAATTATTTATGATTTAGCGGCATCAACTGGCACACATTTTGACCAAAGGGGGCCAGCAGCAAAGACGTCGCGTAGGAATAGGGCAACTATTCCCACTGGATGGCAAGGGCATAGATATAAATAGGACTAGATGCCGCATCGCCCATTCTTCAGTACAGCGGCAATGCGTCTTTGCGGCCGCCATCTTGGAGCGGTCAAGCATGTAATAGTGGGGCTTGTTTTAGAGTGAATTCAGACTATGAAAATGAATGTTGTGGTGGAGGTGGTGATGGTTATTGTTGTGGTGGTGGTGATGGTAGTTATTGTAGCGGTAGTGGTGGTTGTTGCTGTGGCGGTGGTGGTGGTGATGGTGGTTTTTGTTGTTGTTTGTGGTGATGGTGGTTTTTGTTGTTCTTGTGGTTGTGGTGGTTATTGTGTTGGTGGTGGTGGTTGTTGTTGTGTTAATTGTGGTTATTGTTGTTAGTGGTTGTTGTTGTTGTGGTGGTGGTGGTGGTTGTGATGGTGGTTATAATGGTGGCTGTTGTGGTGGTGACTGTGGTTGTTGTTGCTGTTGTGCTGGTTGTGGTGGTGGTGGTGGTGGTTGTTGTGGTGGTGGTTGTTGTGGTGGTGGTTGTTGTGGTGGTCATTGCTGTGATGGTGGTTATAGTTGTTGCTGCTGTTGTTGTGGTGGTGGTGGTGGTTGTTGTGGTGATGTTTTTTGTGGTTGTTCTCGTTGTTGCTGTTGTGGTGATGGTGATGGTTGTTCTTATGGTGGTGGTGGTTGTGGTTGTGTTGGTTGTTGTTGTTGTTGTTTTGGTGGTGGTGGTTGTTGTGTTGGTGGTTGTTGCACTGGTGGTGGTGGTGGTGGTGGTTATTGTTGTGATGGTGGTGGTTGATGTGCTGGTGGTTGTGATGATGATGGTGGTTGTTTTTGTGATGGTGGTGGTTGTTGTTGTTATAGTGGTGGATGTTTTTGTGATGGTGGTGATTGTTGTTTTAGTGGTGATTGTTGTTATGGTGGTGGATGTAGATGTTGTTGATATTGTGGTGGTAGTGGTGGTTGTGGTGCTGGTGGTAGCGGTTGTTGTTGTTGTGGTGGTGGTGGTGGTGGTTGTGGTGGTGGTTGTTATGGTGGTGGCTGTTGTTGTGGTGGTACTGGTTGTGGTTCCTGATTCATCTGGAACGGGAACTCGGTGGATTTCAGGCTTAAATTTCCCTTCTGCAACCCACCATCCTCCTTTCGGAGGATAGAGAAGCAGCTGAGGGACGTTTGCATAACCAGACAGTTGAGCCGCTCGTGCTATCGGTGTCACCATAAATATATTCCGACGCTTTCTACACCCAAAAGCAGCACAGTGCTGTTGCATTTCTACGTAAATAGTGGTCAGCTTTGATCATCGTCTGGAACACGACATCGCTGCCTCGACCGTTCCAAGATGGCGGCCGCGCAGACGCATCAACAGTAGTGTCATGCGGCATCTAGGCTTATTTATATCTATGGGCAACGGGGCCTGTTATCTCTAGAGAAAAACATTCTGTTCAAAGTAGTAGTAATAGCAAATTTTTGCCAGTGCTATAAGTATTATAAGGCATTCTTACTTAGAATATGTCGTGTGAATGCCGGCTGCTGTGGCAATCGTGGATATTTCTCTGCTATCACCTACCAAAGCTCGGTTAAAGGCTCACTTCAAGAAATAGGTCAGTGAAATAATCTATCTATCTATCTATTGCAAGACGCTTCAATCTTGTTTGGGGTGGCCACAAACAAATCGCATCCAAGTCGCCCTGTCCCCCGCCATTTCACTGCCCTGCTCCCAACTTACACCCCCCTCTCTCATATACCTCTCCACCCCATCCCTCCATCTCATCCTCGGCCTCCCCCTCCCTCTTCCCCCCTCCACCTCACTCACATACACTGTCTTCGTCAGTCTTTCACCCTCCATCCTCTCCACATGGGCAAACCACCTCAGTGTGTTCCTCATAACATTTCCTATCACATCCACATCAACACCACAACGCTCCTTTATATCCTCATTCGTCAGCCTGTCTCTCCATGTGACTCCACAGGCTCCTCTTAAATAACTCATTTCCACTGCTCTCACTCTTGTGTCCTTCCAACAACGTCCAAGCTTCACTTCCGTACGTTATAGTTGGTATCACAATACTGTCATGTAGTAACTTTTTCACTTCCATGCTCACTTCCCTGTTTCTTATCACTGCTTCCATAGAACCAGCAACCTTTCTTCCCTGCTGTACCCTTTCAAGCACTTCACCCTCCAAACATCCATCCTTACTCATCACACTACCCAAGTACTTAAATGTACTCACATTTTCCAATTCCTCACCATCCAACCTCGCTGTACATTCACTGACTTCACCTCTCTCAAAGACTATCACTTTACTCTTCCCTACATTCACCTTTAGATTCCGTTTCTTACACACTCTCCCAAACTCATCCACCAAGCCTTGCAGCTCCCCTTTGTCTACACTCAACAACACAGTATCATTTGCAAACAACAGTACAGGGAGTTTCCAAACACTATCCTCTCTCACCAGTGCCACTCCAACATCCACTACCCTACCTTGTACCTCGTTTATTACCCCATCCATGTACAGATTGAGCAACCATGGAGACATGACGCATCCCTGTTTCAAACCAACTTTCAAAGAGAAATATTCACTTAGATCACCATCCACACGCATTGCAGCCTTCGCACCATCGTACATACTCTTCACAGCATTCAACAACTTCCCATCTACTCCATATATTCTTAACACTTTCCACAATCCTTGTCTATCCACCCTGTCATATGCTTTCTCCAAATCCATGAAAGCCGCATACAACTTCTTTCCCTTCTCTGGAAACTTTTCCACTAAAGATCTAAGAATGAATATCTGATCTACACAATCTCTTCCCTTCCTAAAGCCTTCCTGTTCTTCTCCAACTAATTTCTTAGTTCTTTCTCTAACTCAGTCAATAAGTATCCTACCATACACTTTTCCTATTATACTAAGAAGACAAATGCCCCTATGATTACCACACACTTCTTTTTCCCCTTTTCCTTTGTACAAGGGAATAATTATACCTGACTTCCAATCCTCCGGGACTCTACCTTCCTCCCAGGCCAATCTGCACATCTTCCACATCCATTCTACTACTATCTCTCCCCGATGCTTCAGCATTTCACCACACACTCCATCAATTCCTGGGGCTTTCCCCGATTTAACTTTCTTCATTGCTTCCACAACTTCTGTCCTACTGATTTCTTCCTGTCTTCTCACCTCCCTCCTTCTCCCAGCCATTCCCCAGCCACTTATACTCGCATTACTTCCATCCTCTACGTTCAACAAATCCTTAAAGTGTTCTCTCCATCTGCTCACTTTTTCTTCCTTCTCCACTAGTAATCTACCATTTTTATCTTTCACTCGCCTGCTAACTTCACTTCCACCCTGTCTTACTCTTTTCACCTTTTTCCAGAACATTTTCTTACAGTCCCTCCACTTTACACTGAAATTCCTTCCAAATTCCTCATCCACTCTCTTCTTACTCTCTCTTACTAATCTTTTCACCTCTCTCTCTTTCTACATATAACTCTTCCGCCTCTCAACTTCTTCCACGCCCCTATTCCTCATCCATTCATTGTATGCTTTCTTCTTTTGTGCCACAGCCTGTTTCACCTCTTCAGTTCACCACGCTGTTACTTGCACCCCCCTCCGTCTTCTCTTCCTTCCACACACCAGATTAATAAAACAGTGTATGAAATTCAAATATCACGCACCCATTATGCACTAAAAATAACAGCGATGACCAAATTTGTCTATTTCTTACCATGCATATATTACTTGAGGAAGTAATATAATATGTGAAACAAAAGTGCTTAAGTGATGCTTAGAAAATTGTTCATTGAAGCACTAAACTTTTCTGAAACGATGGTGGAGTGTGCCTGACTGTGTAGTCTACGCCTGGCCACGACTTTGGCTAACTCTCTGGTCAAAGATTAGTGATCACGAGTGTACATGTACTTGTATTGATGAAATGTGCTGTGTATCTCATAAAATGATAGATTTGGTTGTGTAATGTGAATAGGATATGAAAGAGTGAACCACGTGCTCGTGGCCCCTACCTGTGAGCTAAGTCAGGTGTAGGAGACGATGTTTTTCAAGACTTACATGTACCTTTACATCATGAATCCTTGTGTTGTGCCAGTGTTTAGCAAAGTTCTTAGCTGGCTGTGAATAAAATATCATCGTCAGGAACACGACATCCTCTGCCTCGACTCCTTTATTTCAGCTCACACCCCTAATACAGCATGCCACTACCGGAACCCTTTGACAGCAATTCATTCTCCAGTTGGCTTGAAATGACATCAGTCTTGCAAAGATGAAATGCGGATTGGCACCAGAGTAGTGGAGAAAACTCCTCGATGAGAGTGAGTCGGAGAGCGATTTTGAGAGCGACAGTTCTGGGAGTTGACGTCTTCTGGCTGTGAAGAGGCCCTGCCCCGCCGCTTACCACCATGGGAGACCACACCACCATCAGCAGCCAGCCTCACCAGAGAGCACTCCCTACCTGTAGGACCTACCGGTCCAAACCGCTTTCTTCGTCAAATCTCGATTTCAAGGCCCCTTTGCCCCCTTGGGCAAGCCAGTGTCACAGGAGGCCGGGCCATCGTATGTCACCATGGCCCCTCCACCCACGTCTGCTGTGCAGGATGCTATGGTGACATCTTCGCTTGCCAGGTCGAGGAGACTGGTGTTCCCAGAGCCCTCTGTCTCGTCCTCGTCCTCGTCCAAGGCGTCCCCTCCAAGACGAGGGTGCCATGGTCCACTACCTGCACACGGTGGACGTCCAAGGGGTCGGAGGGCAGGCTGGAGGGTGTCAGCAGGCCGACCCTCTGCCACCGCCACTGAAGAGGATCCTGGGTGGATCAGTGGCCAGTTCGCACCAAACCACGGGCCGTTCACTGGCTCCCCAGGGATCAAGGTGGATATTCCAACAACTCCCCTGCAGTTCTTCCAGCTCCTTCTCATTCGGGTGTTGTTGTCCTATCACACTGTGGAAACCAACTGGTATGCCACATTTCTGGGAACTCAGCTGGATATCTGGTTCACCTGTAATGAAGAGGAGGTTACTGAATGCGACATGTATCCCTGTAGTTCAAAAGCCCTCTCCTGAGCTGAATAAAATCGTCTGAAAGAAGGAAAATTTTACTGAAACAGACTTTATCCAACTGAGAGAGTTAATGGCTCTTGATTTTTTAAAAGTCAGTTTATTGTGAGGACAAATTTTATAGAGATTTTTTTTAGTTCAGTATATTTTGGAAGGAACAAATTTATGTAGCAACCAAGTTGAATTGTTATGCATGGAACCATATTTGCATTTTATAAAACTGGTATCACCGTTATGAGAGGTCCTTTTCTCTCATGGGTCGTTGGTGTTCGCTACTTGCCACAACTGGGACAGTTACGGGAATTCAAATGGAGAAAAAACGAACAACTGTATGGGCCGTGTATGCGAACGATCTAACCACGTCGTTGGAAAATTGGTCTCCATATCAGCTAATATCATAAATTATTCTTATTCATAAGACAGTAGTTGATAATAACTGTAATTGGAATTTAGTGTTTAAATGCTGTACGAATGAAGGCAGATTACTGTTGCGGCAAGGAGTTGTCAGCCACCCTTGTCCAGCCAACCCGTGTATGTGGCAGCGTCGGATTCACGAGCACAGAAGTTGCGTTCGATGCATTTTGTCGCAAAATATCACTTCAGCTTTGGGCTTGTACAAATGGCTAAGCAATAGTAATATTTGCTTTGAAAGTTTGACTCTGATAACACAAATACACCATACTGATTATTTTATAACTTGTTTCTCTTATAAAGCCTAGTAAGTGAAAATATGTATATTTGGGTTCACTTCACAACTTTCTGTAGGTTTGAACCAGCGAACACGGAGTGAACAAGTTCGAAACATTCTTTTGTTACCAGGAGAGAGAGAGAGAGTAGTGGGTGCCTGGGAATTTTAGATGAATGAGGTGGAGAAATGAGGTGCTCAGCACAGTTAAAGAGGGATTTTTCTTTTCGTTTCGCTTGAGGCTTGCTCGCAGTCATGGAGGCAACACGAGACGCACCTGTTCCGCCGTCTTTTTCTGTCTGCAACCTGTCGAGGGGGGCAGAGAGTAGACTCCAGCCAGCTCAGGGCCAGGCTAAGCTAACTGGTGCTGTGGTTTGGTTCAATGTTGCTGCGGGATACGGATTCATCAAGCGCCATGACAATGACGTTGATATTTTCGTCCACCGCACGGCGATCGTTGAACCGAACCCACGGCACCTTCGGCGCTCTCTCGGCGACGGGGAATTGGTGGAGTTCAATCTTTTCGGGACTCCCAAGGGTCCTGAGGCTCGTGACGTCACTGGGCCGGGGGGCGTTGCTGTGCTGGGTTCTTCCCATGCACGGTAGCGCCCCACGGCTCGGGGGTGCGGAGCCGAGGGTCATGGGAGTCCTGGGGGGACTGCTACCATCATTGAGATGTGTATCGCGATGGCAAAGGCTTTAGCTGGGGGTGACAAGGGGGCTTTAAGCATTCTCCTCCCCAAGATCTTTGAGGAGAATGGGCTGCCCAGCCTTGTCATTCCCGAGTGCTTTGCCTGCGATGTTCACTCGGTACCTCGCCGGCGGGAGCGTCGGGCCCGGCCACAGCCGTCGCCTAAACCCCGCACAACACAGCGGAAATGGCTGCGGCTAGACGCACCCCTCAACAGGCGGACTGCTTCCTGTGATGACGACACCGGACCGGCCTCGACCATGCTAACGGAATCGGAGGATATCCACCCTCAGCCGCCTGAGATTGAGGAGGGGGAAGCCTCTTCTGCCTCAGTCTCCATGCTTGAGGAGTCGACAATCAGTTCCTCAGATGGGGAGGAGGTGGAGGAGGCAGCCCCCCCTGCTGACGAGGGGGGTTGCCCATCTCGCCCCCCCATTATCGACTACAGAGATCAGCTGGACGTTGCCTCCTACCAACACCTGACGCTCCAGGTCGTATCAGCTCGGAGTTACGACTTACTCCACGCTTTACGATCTACTCCGAGCTGTCGACCAGGGTGAGACTATTCCACCAAGTCTGATTGTCAGGGGGGAGGAGGTACGTCTGGTTGATCTACGATCTTTTTATTTTATGCTGCCCCCACAAATGGTGCAGTGATGTGACGGCTTCTACCACGGTGCGACTTTCATATCTTTTGTTTTTCTCTTTCTATATAGTATTTTGTTTGGCCTAATGCCCAAGGGGTGGGTGATGGCCATAAAGCCCTAACCAACAACAACAACAACGTTTCGCTTGGCTTTCTATGCCTAATTGACTAAATGAAGGTAAATTATGAAATACAATAACTGGATGACGAGGTGGTAATAGGGTCTGGCTAATGGTTGTTTGGTCCAAGGTGTGCAGTGGTAAGTCTAATTCCAGGCAACGGTCGCTGTTAAAAGTTGGATATTGTAAGTCCCATTTATTTTAAATATCTCCATGTATGATTACAGTACGGTTATTCCCCGCTGAACTTATTTTCACCCCAGGAATATTTTTATCAATGGACATTTTCACCACTCGGAACAAAATCTCCCATAGACCTATTTTTCTTAATGACTTTTTTTTTTTTTTGTCAGACACCTACTTTTCTACGTAAACCTGTTTCCCCATGAACTAATTTTCCTCAGTGATGCATTTTCTCCCCACGGACCAATTTTTCTGTTAACCTTGAACCTCTGCATGGATACATATTTCCTACAGGGACGTTTACCCATGGACATATTTTCACAATGAACCTATTTCCCAATAAACCTGTTATCCAACGTGGTTATATCACCCACTGATGCGTGCAGTTGAAACACAGACCTGTTAACCAACAGACGTATTGCACTATGGACCTGTTGTAACCCACTGGATATATATACCTACTTCAGCATGATTCCAGAATAATCTCCCCTGTGGACCGATTTTCCACACACTGATCTATTCCCAACTCGGACGTATTCACTCAAATGACCTAATCCCAGAGGCCTGTTTTCCCATAATCTGTCCATCCACCTACACACCCACCCATCAACGCACATACCCACAACCTTACTCAGTACAGTATGTCTCAAAACTAGGACGACATAAACCCGTCTTTTGCCATGTCCTACAGGTAGCCCCACCACCCACCCCACAATGCACGAACCCCACTCCACCCCACTTAACCAGCCCAACAACCCTTTCCCTCCCTCTCGCCCACCCACTCCACCTAATCCGTCTGTGAAACCACCAGCCTACACTAACCAAACCACCCACCCAGTCAGTCACCAACCTACCAACCCGCATACCATGCTCCACAAGTCGGATGACTCGCAATTCAACACACACACACACACACACACACACACACACACACACACACACACACATACACACACATGCGTGGTGGATTTCCTTACAAGATGAGTCTCACCGCCTAACTCAGTCGGTAGAAAATAGTACTCTTTACAGGGAGGTTGCCAGGCCGTAGATAATGGCCTTCATTCCGGCTACATACACATGATTTTATGCGATACGAGTAAATAACATGCTCGAGCTAAACAGGGAATTTTTCCTTTGGCTGATGACGAAGGAGTTTATTTATCCAGGATAACGTCTCGCCGGACAAAATGAAAGATGGGTTTTATTCTTGGAAATGCCAGTTACCTTTGTCAAAGTATAAGGTAGGCCGCGTAACTTCTGTTAAATGCCTTATGTTAGCTTTTTTTTTTTTCTATGGTAGTTGGCATCTGGAGATTTCTGGCAAACTCATGATTATTTCTCTCATTAGCTGGATATCTCTCTCTGGACAGAGAGGCAAATTACTTTCTTAAGCACAGCTTTTTGTTAAATCAACAACATTTATCTCCTAATTCAGGATAAAACGTCTATGATACCCTACCATACCTTCTTATTTGTAGGGTGGGAGGAATTAACTATGTCCTGAACTTTAACATCAGGTGGGCTCACTTGGCCTAATCCTGCCTCAAAGCAGAGGTACTGTACTTGAACATTTACAAAATCACACTTAGTTAAATCAAGCACTAAATTAGCAGAGGGCAGTCTCTGCAGTAAGGCATATAGTTGTTTCAAGTGATCCTCCCAGGAGTAACTAAAAACATCATCAATATAACTGACACGTCCCTTACGATCCCTTGTGAGATTATTCATCAGCCTCTGGAAGGTGGCAGGGGTATTATTCATATCATAAGGCATGGATTTACATATAATAATATTACGACCAATCACAAAACAGGAAATTTCTCGGGGCCTATTTGTTAGTGGGACTTTCCAGTATCCCTTCATCAAGTCTAGCCTTGTTATGAACTTTGCACTGCCTATAGCATCTATACAGTCATCCACTCTATGAAGTGGGTAGGTGTGAGTCTTGGTTAGGGAGTTGACTTTACGATAATCAATAATGATGTGGCCCACCAGGTTTTGAGACCACTATGATCGGGAAGCATCACTCACTTTGACATGTCTCGATTAGACCATGCCGCAGCATGTAGGTCAGTTCTTCATGGATTATGGACTGCTTCTGAGGACTAGCACGGTAGGATGATCTCATTACAGGGCTGGCATCTCTAACATCCATATTGTACTGTGCCACTTCTGTCGATCCTGGCATATCCTGGAGGACATCAGGGAACTTCCCAAGAGGGGTAACAACTTCGGCACCCTGCATAGCTGTCAAATGGGAGAGTTTATCGGTTAATGTTTTCCGTGCCGCATGGTTTTGTCTCTAACTAGTCGTTATCGGTTAATGTCTTCCGTGCCTCATGGTTTTGTCTCTAACTAGTCGTTATCGGTTAATGTCTTCCGTGCCTCATGGTTATGTCTCTAACTAGTCGTCTGGATCAAAGTTAAAGGACAGGCCTCGTACTCCACTAACTTGATTGCCGACCCCATGCATACATCAGTAGGGGGGTCTGCGTCTCGTCTGAAATTCTCCTTCAACATATTCACATAGTACAATCATCCTTCCTCCGTTCTAGGGTTGAGATGACATAATTAACTTCACCTACCCTCGTTTCTACAACATAAGGGAATACAAAACTTGCCTGCAGAGGCTGACCATGAGTGGGAAGCAAAACAAGAACTTGATCTTTTCCAGAGTTTCATGGAGTGGTCATACCACACCTTCATCTTCTGAGATTACTATACTCCAAGTGTGCCCCGACTACTTACGTACTATATGATAGGCCAGTCTTACTTTAAATTTTGACACGTACCCTAGCAAGTTAATTTGGTCATCATCCTTGACCCAATGTTCTTTACGAAATTTTAGAGGACCTCTTACTTAATAGCAAAAAAATACCTGAAATGGGGAGTAGCCCAGGGACTCTTTCAGTATCTCTCTCTGGGGGCAAAAGTAGGAAAGGCAAACACTTCTCCCATTCCTTTTCGTCAACACACATCCTTTTATACTTGGTCTTCAAAGTCTGGTGATATCTTCCTAATGCACCCTGACTCTGAGGATGATAAGCTGAGGAAGGGAGATTCCTAATACCTTAAGGGTTTGTCTGACAAGCCTGGAAACGAAATTACTGCCTTGTTCTGATTGAACTTCCTTAGGAAGGCCTAAGCTGGTAAAAAAGTTTAGCATCTCTTTTACAAAAAATTTTGCTCAAATGTTTCTTAATGGAATGCCTTCATGATATCTATATCTAGTGATCATGGCGAAGATGTACTGATGCCATGAAAAGGTTTTAGACAAAGGGCCAACAATGTCCACAAGGACTCCAGTGAACGGAGCCTCAAACTCAGGTACAGGAATCAAAAGAGCCGCAAGAGAGGCCTTATTGCTCCAACTGACTAGCTGTCCAGTATGACACTTTCCCCAGTGTCATACCGGACAGATTCCGGACCAGTAAAAATGCTGCCAGATTCGGAGTGTCTTCCTCACCCATAAGTGACCTGCTAAAGACGAGTCATGAGCAATTGACATAATTTCCAGCCTATTTGGGTTTTGGAACCACCACCTAATATACACCGAAAGCACTAATTTCTCTCCCCCCCCCCCAGTAGCAGGAGTCGCGGCTAGTGTGCAACCAGGCGATCGAACAGCCCCCACCCACCGCCCCTACCCCAAACCCAGTGTAAGCGTTGGTGGATAGATGTGGAATGGCCAAAGCTGGTGATGTTACAATGTCATTATTGTTTTTATAGGCAATTAGAACCAGTAGGGGTAAGTACAGTCGTGGCCATAAATAATCACCTATAATCCTGTACCCCGTAAATCAAACTAGCTTCCTTATGCTCGGCAAGTCACACTGGAGTAAGAGGGGCTGAGAGGGAGGGGCCAGAGAGAGAAGGGAAGGTGGGTGGGAGAACGAGCGATGGTGGTGGGTGGAATGAGGGAGGGAAGGGAGGGGAGGGAGAATGAAGTGCAGAGTTGTGGCCACATAATTTGTCTATTTTCTTTCATTCAAGCCATCATATAAAGGAGTTACTATTCGGTAAATAATGCTGCGTTACACCTTGTATAGCGGCGTCAGCTAACAAACTTTGGATAGGGGATGATATCAAGGACTGGCTCGTGAGAGAAGTATACTGACGTGACAGATCAAATATCAGTGCAGAGCCATCGAAATTGACTTGGGCCCAGATTGTCAACACGTGGATAAGGCGACCAGAGTCCTGCCTTTAGGCGGCACAGTCTCGTTCTTTTTTTCTTTTTATCTGTCCCCCTTTTTAATTGTGAATAAAATGTTCTGCTTTTTGTGCAAATTATCTAAAATAACCCTATTTTAGAAAATTACTATTACATTAGATATAATATGACCTTTTATAAAATTATGATGAATTAGTAAAATTATGCCTAATCCAAACCAAATGAAATACTGATTAATATAAAATCTGTAATACTAACTGGTAACTGTGGTCTGCCCATTCACCGCACCGTACTGTATATTGGTCATTGTAGTTCGTTTGAGACATTAATGTTTAATTAGCACTCTCAGGGTGAGGTGTTGCGTAGCAGCCGTCGCTGTCACTCGCATTTATGTCGGTGTGTGTGTGTGTGTGTGTGTGTGTGTGTGTGTGTCTCTCTCTCCCCACACACACACACACACACACACACACACACACACACACACACACACACATGACAATGTCTCGCTTTTAGCTCCAATAAATCTAGTCACCTTACGCGTGGAAGCCAGAGAACGAGAGGACACGGGCCCGCCTCCTCCAACACACCAAGGACGAGTGGGAGCTGTTCAGACGAAACCAGCAAACCATCAACAACATTGTTTCCCCGGTGCCGCGAAGCCTGCACGAGGTTTTTAAGGCATGAGGCCACTGAACTACTTACTAAGGCTTTCCTGGTTGCTTTGGCTTGACCGGTGTCGGTAAACATTGACACAGATATATTTTGGGAGTTTGGGTAGGACTGTTTTTCATTTTCCCTCTAACAGGTAATGAGAGATACCTTTACTATATCCACCCATGAGCACAGACATCAAATTTATTGACCTTTTATGCACATTTATTTTACATAACCTTTTCATATAGAGATGTCATTAAACAATTACTGAATTTAAATGATGGTGACTGTATAGAGGGAGTGTATACTGCGAGGGTGATCATATTTACTGCTGACACAGCCATGTCAAAGGTTCCATATAATATTTAGTTCCAAAAATTAATTACATTTAAGGGTAAAGGAAGTTTCTTACACAAACATTACGCAAGTCAAAGCCATCCAGATTCCATTCTGCGTCTGATGTCAAAATGCACGGATAAACAAATATCTGGCTCCGCACAAATTTTTAATGTCACGTCAGTATACTTCTCTCACGAGCCAGTCCTTGCTATCACCACATACCTAAAGCTTGTTATTTGACGCCGTTATCCAAGGTGTAATGTATCTTTATCTACGGAATAGTAACTCCTTTATATGATGCCCTGAATGAAAGAAAATAGACAAATTATGTGGCCACAACTTCGCATTTCATTCTCCCTTTCCTACCTACCCTCCCTCCCTCTCCCACTCCACCCCCAGCACCATCGTACGTCCCCCCACCCACCTTTCCTTCTCTCTCTGGCCCCTCGTTCTCAACCCCTCTTACTCCAGTGTGACTTGCCGTGCATAAAGGAGCCAGTCTGAGGCACGGGATACAGGATTATAGGTGATTATGTTTGGCCACGACTGTACATAAAGGTATTTAATGTGTAATATTGTGTTGTTATCCATAGCACATGAGAAAGAAGGGAAAATGAAAGAAGATGTACAATGTATTATGTGTTATTGTGTATATACTTATGTCCTGTATTATAATGTTACAAATACGTATAGTATAGCGAATATTTGTTGAAAGATATGATTTCTTTTCTCATCCATTCTGGCTCCCACCTCCACCACCCTACTCTCTGGGTTTGTGTCTCTACAAAAGTCTCTTTTACCCTCTCGTCCCCCAGTCCCGCCCTTTGTTAACCAATATAAAGTAAGATAATGATGAAATGATCCGTCAGGTATTGATCATATTAATATCACACACCTCTGTATTAAGCACCAACAAATCAATAAAATACAGTATCTCGTTATACCTGCCAACTATTTCATCCTGTTGTACTCTGTTATGTGACACACACTGCAAGTTGGACCTTGTGTTACAATGACTTACGGTTGTTTATCGTTAACACAGGTTATATGTGGTTTTGGACGTCCATTAATTCATATTAACGCGACAGTTTAAGCCCTACATTATAAACACGTAAGGGTTATGTTACTGTCGTTATTGGATGAACGAAACGAATCAGGGATCGGCTCTGACGGACCACAAACTCTCTGCATAAAAGAGAATATTTCGACCTCTCGTCAGAACAGTGACACAATGTCATTATGTATATGATTGAATGTCGGTCAGTCGTATTCATAATGACATTGTGTCACTGTTTTGAGAAGAGGTCGGCATATTTTCGTGAAGGCAGAGAGTTTGTGGTTCGTCAGAGCCGATTCCTAGTTCGTTTGCTTCATCCTACAATATCATGAACACAAACCTTACGCGTTTATAATGTAATGCTTAAATTGCCACGTTAATATGAATTAATGGACGTCCAAAACCACACATAGCCTGTGTTAACGATAAACAACCGTATGTCCTCGTAACACAAGGTCCAACTTGCACTGTGTTTGTCACGTAACACCTTACAAGAGATATTCCAAAGTACTGTGTTATTGATTTGCTGGTGTTTAATACAGAGGTGTATTATAATATTAATATTATCAATACCAGACGGATCATTTCATCATCACCATAGTTTATGTTGGTTAATAAAGGGAGGGATAGGGAGACAGGAGAGTAAAGGGGACTTTTGTGGAAACAGAAGCCCAGAGAGTAGGGTGGTGGAGGTGGGAGTGACAATGGATGAGAAAAGAAATCATATCTTTCAACAGAATTTGTTCACTATATTATACTTATTTTAAAACATAATATAGGATGCAAGTAGGCCTATATAGACACACAGTACATTGTAGGTTTTTATTTTCGTGCCTTTGTCATATGTTGTGGATAACAGCACAGTATTACACATTAAATACCTTTCTATACTTACCACTATTGGTTCTGATTGTCTATGTAAACAATCATGACACACTGTAACATCACCAGCTTTGGCCGTTCCACATCTGTCCACCAACGTTTACACTAGGGTTGGGGTAGGGGCGGTGGGTGTGGGCTGTTCGATCGTCTGGGCGATCAGTGGCAGTGACTCCGGCTACAAAGGGGGGAGAAACTAGTGCCTTCGAGTGTACATTCTACCACTCGTTATCTTGAGCAACACTTGGAGGTCCCCATCGTAGCATTAACATATTTTTTGGACTTATTAACATTCTGACAGTACAGACGCACATTCATCATCCCAGACTGCTGAGTTACAGTGGTAATCCCAGGATCAGATCTTTACATGTCAGCTAACCTTGCAGTTACATCAATCAGGGGAGACTCAGCAAACTCAGAGCCAGTCTCCTGGGCAAAGACGGTATCGTGAAGCCCAAAAGCATCATCGACATTATCATTACCATTACTGTCAACATTATCTTGGCTGGTCTTCACGGTCATAGCTCTAATTACAGCAAATGTGGGCAACAGTTTGGGACATACAACTTCCAGCTCATTAGTCCTACGCCATCCAGGGGATTTTTTTTTTTTTTTTACATGCAGGTAACAGCACTCACTTGTTCTCCCACTAAGTCATTATCCAAAAGGAAAGTGACCCCTTGTATAGGTAGCTACTCAACAATACCCACACATACTGAACCAGTAACTAACTCTGACTAGAATTTCACCTCAACTAGGGGAATACAAACTCAGCTATACCCTGCAACAAGACACATTCATTAGGGTCAGTTACATCAACTATCTCCTTCAACATTAGTGACTGTGAAGCACCTGTGTCTCATGTATAGTGGCTTCCTTTAGCACCTTTTCCATTAAGTGAAATTATCCCTTTAGATATGAAGTTATCGAATAAATTATCTGGGGAGGAGTCATTTTGTTTGCTGCTTGGGAGAGGACATCGTGATGGAGTCTTAGTAGCATTCTCAATTGATCCTAACGCCTGCATTTCTGTAGTCTTACTTTTGTCAAAAAACGGCTGTATAGGAGTCTGCCTCTCAGCGACTGAAAGCTCCACCCTGGCCGTATCAAGAATATGCACCTGCTTGAGGGGAAGGTGTTTGACTACTGCAAAAACTATTTGTGGGTGGCTGCTCACTGATGGATTCAAAAGATCTCTAAGAGTTTGCCAAATTATAGGTTTCACTTTGAAACTTTGCTCACGTTTTTGCCAACACCTATCCTGTAGAAGTCCCATTTTCTTGCAATATTGGGAAAATCTTACACTTTTCCCTGACCCTCTGGCAACACTGGCCTTACCTACGGAAGTGGAGCTAACACTTCTTGGAGTTTCAGTGTTCCCAGTAGTGTCACTTGGCATTGACTTGCCTTTGTAAGAATAGGGGATCACAACAACTGGTTGCTGACTCTCTTAGCCATAACAAATGACTGAAGATAAGTTCGTGCAAATGAATTAAACTATAATTGTCTGCTATAACTGGAGCCTCAGCTAGGGTACCAAAATCTTTCTTCACTAGGTGAGTAGCAACATCATTATCTAGGTTACCAGTGACGTTTTCCAAGATTATTAACCCGCCCCGTCCCGGCGACGTATGAGTACGTTGCAACGATTTGCATTTGCCAGTCCCAGCGACGTACCAGTACGTCGTGCAATTGCAATGTGCATAATTTCGACAATTTTCAAATTTCGCGCTTGATTTGTGGTACTTACCCTCGCCTGACCTTCCCCTACCTGCCACCAGGCCAGGACACTCGGCGACCCTGCGCGACCCGCGCTAGCCCGCCACTCGTCCACTCACCTGGTAGCCACGGTCCTGCTCAGACATGGCTAAGAGAGGTCTCTCAGAGAGCGAAATTCAAGTCGCCCTGGACACCTTTACCGGCGACAGTGATTCCCCACTGGATGACGAGGAGATGGACAAGGATTATGTGCAGCCAGAGGAGGAAGAAACCACCAGCAGTGACGAGGAAGTTCCGTCACCAAGGAAGCGGCAGTACGTGACTTACAGTGCTGCTAGAGAGGGGCAGGAGGCAAAGAAGGCACGTGGTATGTCATATCCCTATCCCCAGCGTGCCTTGGAAGCAGAATTCGAGGTCGAGGACGAGGGCGAGGACGGAGCCGTGGGACGTGCTGCCACGTGGTATGGACGGGAGGTGATTACCCATCGTGGCCCAGAGCGCACACCATGTCGTCTAAGCAGGTATGGGCCTAGCATTCTGTTTGGGGAGGTAGGAAGTGAAGTGGAGGGAGTGGGGAGTGAAATGGAAATTCCTGGGATTAGGGAAATTGAGAGTGACGTGGGTGAGTCATTGCTCTCCCTACGCAGTGTGAGGCGGCAGAGTGGATCACGTGGGCCAGTGCGGGTGCGTTCAGTATCACGTGGGGTTGTGAGGGAGGGGGAAGGTGGGGAGGAACCACTCCAAAGCACGTCTTATGCTCCCCAATATCCCCTAACACGTGGTCGAGCAAGGTTGCGTGAAAGAGCACGTGGTGTGGTAATGGAGGGGGAAGGTGGGGAGGAACCATTCCCCAGCACGTCTTCTGCTCCCCAATATTCCCCTATTTCATTTCCACAGCCCCCTAATGTTCCTCAAGGCCGTAAGGGTAAGGGAAAGGGAAAGGGTAAAGGCAGAGGGAAGAGGAGTGACAGTGGGGAAGCCCTCCATACTCCTTCTCCCCAACCTCCCCAACCAGGATCTCCTCCCCACCCAGACGAAAGCGGTGATGGGGACGAGGGATTTGTGTCGTGGGATTGGGAGGATGGGAGTGATTTTTCTCCCCTCATTCACCCCTTCACTGAGCAAGGGCGATCTGGCTGCATTGCACCAGGTATTCACTGCAATTCAAGCAGGTTGGATTTTTTCCACCTGTTTTTCAGTGAGGCCTTCGTCGATCAGATCGTTTTTCAAACAAACCTGTTTGCAAGCACCCAGCGCCTAGAAAGTGAAAGATTGGGAACAAGGAGTAGGCATTCTATGATTTATGATTACCCTGTCTCCATTCCAGAAATGTTCTTATTTTTTGCCCGTGTCCTTTTGATGGGTATAATAAGAAAAAATAGAATTCCTGCTTACTGGACTAGGGACCCTGTTATGTTTACCCCCATATTTGGTCAAGTGATGAGCCGTAATCGGTTTCAACAAATTCTAAGTCGCCTCCATTTTTATGATGCTAATGACCCTGCAAATGCAAACAACACTCACAAAATGAGGCGAATTAGGCTGGTCTTTGATCACCTGAGGCAAACCTTTCGATCCTCATTCTATCCCTATAGAGATCTCGTCATAGACGAGAGTCTCGTGTTGTGGAGAGGCAATATTTCATTCAGACAGTATATACCCAGCAAAAGGCACCGTTTTGGGTTCAAGATCTTTGTTATGTGTGACTGTAGGACTGGATACGTGCAAGACATAGTCTTGTACACCGGTGCACAGACAGACATAATAGAAGATCGAAGTATAGGACTTTCGGGAGCAGTGGTAAAGACGATGATACAAGACTACCTTCATCGTGGTCACGTTCTCTACCTCGACAACTGGTACACTAGCCCTCTTCTCGCTCGTTATCTTCACAGACATGAAACGGGAGTCTGTGGAACCGTAAAGGTGAACCGGCGTCACATGGTCAAGGTAGGGTGGAAACTTGCAAGGAGTGAGGTTGTCTTCTTCAAAGCAAACAACATCCTTGCAACAATGTGGAACCACAACAGAGAAGTAAGCCTCTTGTCCACGGTTCACCGCCCCTTGATGGACCGTACTGATTCTGTTGATTACCATAGCAAGAGCAGGCATCGTGTTTGGAAACCTGAGTGTGTAATGGATTACAATATAAACATGCGCCTCGTGGACCAGTCTGACTCCATGATATCGACGGTAGAGTGTGCCAGGACCACGAAGAAGTGGTATAAAAAACTGTTCTTTCACTTGCTAGATATCACTGCTCTGAATTGCCACCACCTTCACGCCATGACCACAGGAGTTCAGGAAACCTTTGAAGGGTTTGTGAGGGAGCTCACACGAGAAATCTTTGCTAAGTATGCTGTTGAAAGGCCCCAACAGCTCCACCGCACTGCCCCTATTACCCAGACTCCCCAGAGAATATCCGGCCGCCATTTCCCCACTCCTATCCCTCCCCAGCCCAACAGACCTAGGCCCCAGCGCAGGTGTCACGTGTGCAGTAATTCCCAGGTGAGACTCACGACACAGAGGAAGGACACCCGCTATGAGTGCGTGCAGTGTGACGTGGGTCTGTGTATTCACCCATGTTTTAGTGAATATCACACGTTGCTGCAATTTTAGCATGGTGTGAATGCGAAAGGACGCTGAAATTATGAGGTAAATGCGACAGACAGACGCTCTGTGAAAATATCAGTCATGTGGATCGCCAAATATTAGTATAAAGTGCCTACGGGTAGAACATAAGTGAAAACATTGGGTGTAAGTATATAAATCTGCCCTAAGTTGAAACTTACATAGAGAGGGTTGTTTGATGCGATATTCTGTCGCTCAGTGCAATAAATACGGCCCCTTATTATATATTTTTTATTATGTGACATTCTTACGGGTATAATATAAGTTCAAATTATTGTATATGATGATGTATATTCTAAGTCAAATATTCATAGCGTGTCTATAAAGATAAGATTTCCTGACGCTTAGTCGAATGAATAAGGCACGTATTAGTCAAAATAAAAGTCAGCAAGTGATAAAGTGAACAATTAGTATATAAGTGTGTGAGTGAATTAGTATATAAGTGTGTGAGTATTATGTATGACGTAACATTCCTTGCGAGGGTATTTTCAGGCGATATTCTCACGCTCACTTGAATAAATAATGGCAGTAAGTATGTACAGTGCATTGGAGGGGTGTAAACGTGTGTAATGTAAGTGAGAAAATATAATTGGAGTGAATAAATAAAGTAGATGATGAAACACGAGTGTTTGAGATCGTGGTTGCTACGTGAATAGGCGTTAGCATATCGTTAAATGCCCTCGTAATGAATGAAAATAATTGAAAACCTTCACAGTGGTGGGGGAAAGGTTCTATGTAAATGAGAAAATAATTGGAAAATGATAAAACAATTTGGTATGTTGAAATACGAGTCATAGCGAGTGCGCTTACTAAGCTGATGTGCGCTAAACTTATGCTGCATGTCATCATAATGAATGAAAACATCTGAAATCACTTACAAACAGTTGTAATTGGTAAATTGTCATTGAAACAGAAGTATACAAGTAGAAAAAATGATAGGTAGACTCATACCAGAAAATTAGCATATAGCATGTTACGACTCGGACCTAACTCGCTATGCTCGCGCGATGGTACAATGCTTATTTTTCCTATATATGTGTCTGAAATCCATTATATTGTTACTGTTATTGTTTATTAGTTCAAATTCAATAAATGTAGAGGTGTTGTGTGTTGTTTGTCCCATTATTCCTTACCATAGAAAACGTTAACGCATATCCAGCCCATTACAGAATACGATACCTGTGGGGGGAAACCGCACCTGTATAGACCACTTATAGACCGCAGAGACCACTTTCTTCATGATTTTCCATCGTTTCTCGACCTAAGCAGAAGTTTTAGAAGAAAAAAAATGTTTCCAAAAAGGCTCGGGACTGGGGGATGTCATAGGTGCGGAAAAGCTCGGGACGTGACGGGTTAATTCTCCCAATTAAGAGAAATCCTTAACTTTCTTAGAATGTAACCATTGATAAAATACATCTGTGAATACTCCTGCATATTGTACATGGGTTTGATCTTTCTCTTTAAAAGTAAATCTAAATTTAAGCTTATTTGCCTTTGGTACGATCTCACATGCCTTGAGAATGGCATCTTTTACATAGTCCTAGTCAGCACATTGCTCAGCTGGTAAAGAAATATACGCCTCTTCAGCCTTTCATTTCAAAACACTCTGCAGCACTAATGACCAAAAGTTTTTTGGTCAAGAAAGACGACCTGCCACTTTCTCAAAAATTTGGAAGTCCCTAGTGTCTTCTTGCTCAATAAAGGGAGATACTAGCTTTATATTCCTGGGAAGAGTAGACTGTAGCACCAGTCGAGCAGGGCAGTACTCCCAAGGTGGATTGAAAGTTGATGACAGGAAAGCTCAAACTCCCGTTTCATCAGCCCTCGGGACTAGGTCCTGACCATCCCCCTTTGCTGAACTTTTTCAGTGTCTCAGTAACACAGAGAGTAGGCCAGCATGCACTCCAATACAAGTTTCTCAAACTATCAACACCAAACTACATGCACAGTACACACTACACTTTGTATTAAAATTCAACCAAAATAGCGTCGTTTAACCAAGCCTCGGAGTACCCGTGGGGGGGGGACCATAAATGCCCCCATCTTGCGCCCCTCTCCCAGTGACGACTCGAGCTGCCTGGAACCACTGTCTGACTCTCTTCTTCTTCATTTCTGCAACATTCGCGGCCTTTCCTCTAACTTTTGCTCTGCTGAGCACCACCTCTCCATCTCTAAACCACCCCTTTTTTTTTTTCTGAGACTCATCTGTCTCAGGCAACTGAAAGCAAACCCATTTCTGTATCCTCCTACTTTCTCTATACTCATTTCAAGCCAAAGGTGGATGTTGCATATATGTACACAACAACCTATCTTGTTCTCTTGTTCCTGAACTCGATTCTTCTGAATTCTCTACACTCTGGCTTCGGCTTTCCTGTCATTCTCTGACTAAATATATCTGCGCTGTTTATTTATCTCCTAATTCTACTGACTATCAAAAACTCTTTGACTATCTTACTTCGACGATGGAACACATTCTGTCCATTTCTCCTTTCTCTGAAATCTCCATTCTAGGAGATTTCAGTTCACCACCACATTTGGCTCTCTTCTCCTTTCACTGGTCCACCTGGTGAACTAGCCAACACCTTTTCTATCCTTAATGACCTAGAGCAGCTTGTACAGCACCCTACCCGTATCCCTGACTGCCTTGGAGAGAGTGTCATAAAACGACTTTGTAGTTACTTGTAGTGGAGTTTTATATATATTAGACTTGTGGACGAGCGGTTATTATACTGGAGTAGCTTTGTAAGTAGATAATCTTCTTTCCCATTTGTCATGTAGTGACAGGAGAGGTAAAGAATAGTCTGGGACTATTTTTATTTGTCTTGGAAATATTGACAAGTCTCTCACACAGAGCGAAGTATAGAGTCCCGCTTGCTATCTCTCTGTCTCGCTCTCTCTGTCCCTCTCTCAAGTTGCTAAGCCCTTCTCCCTGCGACCTGTCTGTTGTATGGCCTGTCTCCTTCTGAGCTCTCTTTCCTAAATTCTGGTGAAACAGGAGACGTATCACGTGTGTTCCTTGTGGATGGAAAGTTTAAGAAGCCTGTGTGTGAGTATGTGTGTATGTGTGTGTATGGTCACTAGGGCTTTGTTCACGGGTGGATTGCTGACAACTAACTGCATCATCTCCTTACTGGCCACTGTCGTCAGCTTTCCTCAGTGTAATTTGCAAGCTCATTTCCCATTCCCAGGCTCGCATAGAGCTGTCTACTATCTATTTATCTATCTATCTATTATGATTTATAATTATAATATCGAGTCCTGATATCTGCTCGGTCACGCGAAAATGGCGTACCATCGACAGTTAATAGTCCTAACATATTAATACATATTATATACACATTATAATGAACCTCTAAGCTAATTAAGTGAAATACATAATATTGTAAAAGTAACATAATTGTATGAATATTGTATACATATAATATTTATAGTAAATAGTGATTATTCAGTAATATTACATTTTAACCCGTCACGTCCCGAGGTTTTCCGCACCTCCGACATCCCCCAGTCCCGAGGTATTTTCGAAATTTTTTTTTTTAGCTAAAACCTTCGCTTTTGGTGAGAAACATCGAAAATTCATAGAGAAATTGCTCACCTGAGGTTTAAAGTGCCCAATCCAGGTAGGAGTTCCTCCTTACCTGAGTGGGTTTTCTAACATGCTGGCACCAAAGAAAACGAGTTCTATGGGAGGGTAACTATTTTATCCACTCATAAACGGTATTTACTTATTTACTTGGTACGAATGTATATGTAGTATGACAGTATATTGGTTTTCAAGCAGTAATAAAGGCATTATAAGCATTGTTTCACTCACTAACTAATCACCATACCTGACCTATTTTTGCCACACTACCTGATCATTATTTCTGGCTGTTTCTTCTTCTAATGCTATGTAAACATTGTCCTCCACATTGTCATCGATTGGGGAATCACTCTGGCCCTGAATAACTTTACTAGCCAGGTCACTGGTAACAGGTCCTTTGCCAAGAAAATGTCATGAGGGGGGGAGGGGGCAGGTTATGTAGTGTAAGGCATTCTCCCTGCTTGGTATCTTGTACAGGAATAGAGGAAGGTGTCCCGTGTATACATACGAAAAATCACGTGCGAAAATTGAAAATTGTGCAAATTAGGGACCTTGCAATTGCACGACGTACTGGTACGTCGCCGGGACTGGCAAATGAAAATCGTTGCAACGTACCCATACGTCGACGGGATGGGGCGGGTTAAACAAGTTGTATACATATTTGAATAAATGCATTAAAGTAAATTATTGAACTGTAATACAGTATGTACTTGGGTTATTGTAGTGAAATGCATACATGTGTTGGCCTTATAATTTTAGTTACATTTTGTTAATGCAACTGTTACATAAGTGTCTTGGCCTTATAATTGTAGTTAAAGTTACATAAAAGTTACATCTTGTTAATGCAACTGTTAATTGGCAAAGTGTAACATAATGCAATCGTTTGTCGTTACATAATTGTTACATATCGTTTGTAGTTACATAATTGTAGTTAAAGTTACATAAAAGTTACATCTTGTTAATGCAACTGTTACATAAATGGTACATATTGTTTGTAGTTACATAATTGTAGCAAGTGTAACATAGTGCAATCGTTTGTCGTTACATAATTGTTACATATCATTTGTAGTTACATAATTGTAGTTAAAGTTACTTAAAAGTTACATCTTCTTAATCCAACTGTTACATAAATGGTATATATTGTTTTTAGTTACATAATTGTAGCAAGTGTAACATAATGCAATCTTTTGTCATTACATAATTGTTACATATCGTTTGTAGTTACATAATTGTAATAAGTGTAACATAATGCAATCGTTTGTCATTACATAATTATAATATGGAGTTACATAATTGTAATAATTGCAGTCCTAACATATACTGCGGTCGATGATAGTGATGATGTGTCATGCCACTTGCTTGTGGAGACAACAATTTGCTTTTTTTGTTTGTAGTTTATGTGGTATTTTGGCATATGTAGTAACACTTACACTTATTTTCATTTGTTTGTTATGTAATCTTACTCTATTTCTCTCTTTTTTCTTTCTTACTTTTTTTTTCTTTTTTTTTTTAATGTATTGATTTTCCATAGTTTGTTTTTCTTCGCTTGTGTACGCTTTTTCCATGTTGTTCATGGTTGCATAATTACTGGCTAATTTCCTTGGGGTACTTTTTTAAAGTTTAGTTTATATTGCACAGATATTATTGAAAATGATATTATATAGTCCCATATTTTGTTATTTTATATAAAAAATATATACACTATATACAGTATTAACTATATACACTGACTTGTTGTTCACTTGTACCTATCGTGGGTAATATGTGTGTCAGCACTGTGTGGAAATCATTGTCTTCACGATTGTGTTGAAGATGTTCACTCTTGTTAACGTCATTCGTGTTGGCCATTTTTTTTTTTTTCTAGTTTACCTTGTAACTTAATTTGTCTGTTTCCACTAGGTAGCTTTAATTAATAAATGTTAAATACAGTTCTTTTAATTGCTCACTGAGTAACTGTGATGGTATATTTTCTTTATTACTTTGTAGATGTAATAATGTATAGTTGTATGTATGTAACACGTATTTTATGTAGGTATAAATGGTAACACTCGTTGGTAGTAAATAAATGTTATAATAAATGAATGAATATATACAGTGTAGAATATTTATTGTTGGTGCAAGTATTTAATGATTGAATTATGAAGATAATTGAAGTAGGTATATGAATTTAAGTTGTAACTATACAACACGTATTATATGTTAGTGCAGAAGCTTATTGTCTATCACTGTGTATTGTATAAATGAAGTAACTATGTAACTCACTACTTTTTACCGTGGTGGGAATGGTGTGACTGGTGGTGCAGGTGGTGTGTTGACCGACGTGGCGTCTTTTCAGCAAGCACGCATGATGACGTCGACTTCCCGCACTGGTAGCTGTGGTGAGTGAATGAGTAGCGATGAGTAACTTGAGTGAAGATGAGTGAGTAAGATGAGTTGTGAATATGGACTTGGTATTTTTTCTTGTGATTTTCTCGTTGTAGGATGAAGACTGCCGCTACTTGTAGGTGCGTGTAGAAGATTATACAGACGACTCGTAGAGTTGTTAATTGCAGTTGATTGTAGATGGTTGTAGTTCGTTGGTTCGTCGTAGAAATTGCAAGATCGTATCAATATTTTGTTAAACTACTTGCAAGGCGTCGTGTGATCACTTCTAAATCAGCGTGATGATCGTGGAGACGGAGGGGGCTGGTTGGAGAGAATTGTCAGGAGCTGGTTGTAAGTTGTTGGTTGTGAGAGGTATTCTTGTTTTCAATCTTGATATTTTGTAGGAATTCAATGTTGATTCGTAGACGAGGTTCGTATACGTTCGCTGCTACCAAATGTCATAAAACGACTTTGTAGTTACTTGTAGTGGAGTTTTATATATATTAGACTTGTGGACGAGCGGTTATTATACCGGAGTAGCTTTGTAAGTAGATAATCTTCTTTCCCATTTGCCATGTTGTGACAGGAGAGGTAAAGAATAGTCTGGGACTATTTTTATTTGTCTTGGAAATATTAACAAGTCTCTCACACAGAGCGAAGTATAGAGTCCTGCTAGCTATCTCTCTGTCTCGCTCTCTCTGTCCCTCTCTCAAGTTGCTAAGCCCTTCTCCCTGCGACCTGTCTGTTGTATGGCCTGTCTCCTTCTGAGCTCTCTTTCCTAAATTCTGGTGAAACAGGAGACGTATCACGTGTGTTCCTTGTGGATGGAAAGTTTAAGAAGCCTGTGTGTGAGTATGTGTGTATGTGTGTGTATGGTCACTAGGGCTTTGTTCACGGGTGGATTGCTGACAACTAACTGCATCATCTCCTTACTGGCCACTGTCGTCAGCTTTCCTCAGTGTAATTTGCAAGCTCATTTCCCATTCCCAGGCTCGCATAGAGCTGTCTATCTATCTATTTATCTATCTATCTATTATGATTTGTAATTATAATATGGAGTCCTGATAAGAGCTCCAACATACTTGACCTCTTCCTTACTACTAATCCTTCTACTTACACTGTTAATCTTTTCTCTTCGTTGGGCTCCTCCGACCACAACCTTATCACCTTAACCTGTCCTATCACTCCGGTATGGCCTGTGGACTCTCCAAAGAAACGTCGTCTGTGGCACTTTGGAGCTGTGGATTGGGAGGCCTTCAGGCAGTACACCTTTGATTTTCCCTGGAATGATTATTGCTTCCATGACCGGAAGCCATCTGAGTATGCCTTGTGCATTACAGGGATTATTCTCTCGGGCATGGAACCATACAATCCTTTCTCATATCCTCTGACAAATGCAAGAAAGCCTTGGTTCAATCACGCTTGTTCTAATGCTGTCCGCAACAAGGAGAGGGCCTATAAAAGGTACCGAAGCCAACCCACCCCTGAATCACATCTTTTATACGTTTCTGCCCGGAATCGTGCTAAGTCTGTTCTTCGCTCTCTAAAAATAATATCATCAGTACTAAATGCTCTCAACTCTCCAACTCGAATTCTTCCTGCTCCTTCTGGAACCTTGCCAAAAACCTTTCTAACTACTTTACCTCATCATCCTTCCCTCCTTTTTTCCACTCTGATGGCTCTGTAGCTATTTCTTCTACTGATAAAGCAGATTTCTTCACTTAGACTTTCTCCTCCAATTCCACCTTTGACGATTCAAGTGCTGTTCCTCCATCACTTCCCCCCTTTGACTTCCTCATGGCTGACATTAAAATTTCTTCAGCTGATAATATTTTCTGCCATTGCTGGCCTTAATACTAATAAGGCATATGGGCCTGATGGAGTCCCTCCTGTTGTTCTCAAGAACTGTGCTTCTGTGCTTACACGCTGTCTATGCAAGCTCTTTCGCCTTTGCTATCAACTTTTACCTTTCCTTCTTGCTGGAAGTTTGCTCTCATTCAGCCAGTCCCAAAGAAGGGTGACCATTCCCAACTGTCTAACTATCGTCCAATTGCTTTAACATCCTGTATCTCAAAAGTTTTCGAGTAAATTCTTAATAGAAAAATTTTAAAGCATCTTTCCTGTAACAACCTTCTTTCTGATTGCCAATATGGGTTCCGTCAGGGACGCTCCACTGGCGATCTTCTCACCTACCTTTCAGACTCCTGGTCATCCTCCTTTCGGGACTTTAGTGAAAGCTTAGCCATTGCACTTAACATCTCTAGGGCTTTTGATCGAGTCTGGCACAAATGTTTAATTTCCAAACTGCCCTCTTACGGTTTCTATCCTTCTATCTGTGCCTTCATCTCTAGCTTCCTTTCTGGTCGTTCTATAGCTGATGCTGTAGACGGCCATCGTTCTTCCCCTAGATCTATCAACAGTGGTGTTCCTCAGGGCTCTGTCCTATCTCCAACTCTCATCCTTTTATTCATCAATGACCTTCTAACCTGTACATCTAACCCTATCCACTCATACGCTGATGACTCCACCCCTCACCTTTCCATTCGGTTCCCGCAACGTCCATCTCAGCAGTTACTTCAACAAACAAGGGATGAGGCTGTGGCACACGTAATGTCTGACTTGGCTCGTATCTCTGACTGGGGTAAAAATAATCTGGTTGTTTTTAATGGATCAAAGATTCAGTTTTTACACCTATCAACATGACAAAATCTTCCACTGGTATACCCACTAATGTTTAATAGTATTCAGCTTAATCCTGCATCATTCTTGAACATGCTTGGAGTTTCATTTACTCAGGACTTTTGGAAAGATCATATTACATCTCGTGTAAAATCTGCTTCCAAGAGATTAGGTGTGTTAAGCCGACTCTGTTCCTTCTTTACCCCTGCACAATTGTTGACTCTATACAAGGTTTTTATCCGCCCCAGTGTGGAGTACAACTCTCATGTGTGGGGAGGCTCCTCACATACAGCTCTTCTCAATAGGGTGGAGTCAAAGGCTCTTTGTCTCATTAACTCTTCTCCTCTTACTGACTCCCTTCATCCTCTGTCTCTTCGTTGCACTGTTGCATCTTCATCTCTTTTCTATTGCAACTACAATGGTCACTGCTCCTCTGAACTGTCTGCATGCATTCCTCCACCTCTAGGACGGGCGCGTAGCACCCATCTAGCAGCAAACTCTCATCCGTTTTCTGTCCAACTCTCTAATGCAAGAGTTAACCGTTACTCCCAATCCTTTATTTATGCAATAGGTCAACTCTGGAACTGTCTCCCTCTGTCTGTATTTCCTGTTTCCTATGATCTCCAGTCTTTCAAACGCAGTGTGTCCAGGCATCTCGAAATGATCGGATCTTGAATTTGGCTCTCTCTGGTATTTTGTTTTTCTCTTGGAAGGAACAACAATTGCGGGCTCGCGGCCTTTGGTTCCTTCTTCTTTGCATAAAAAAAAAAAAAACAAGATTGCCTGGCAGATGAATTATGATCACGAACTGAACTATCAGGGTGCCTTAGACTGTATTCATGCTCCAGTTCGCTTTGTCTCATTTGACTTTGTATTTATAGTTCCCTCATTTTAGCTTGCACTTCTAATTCTCTCAACTCAATTTTGGCCAGCCCAATTTCCACTGTGTCACCATTATCATGATTATAATTATCAGTGGAGACAAGTGTCCCCGAAGCCAGAACTTCAGGATCTAGAATTTGTGCGGTATGAAGTAGATCACGAATAACTATGGGGGACTCATTGTGCTCAAACATGGTGCACAATATTATATCAAGTAAGTCAGTCTTAGTGATTTGGGAAGACTCCTTCAACTGTAAGGTTTTGGCATGCAATATGAGGTCATGCCTTGTGAGTGTTTGTACTTTGTTTTGAGAAGGCCTAGAATTCAAAGACATTCTGACTTCACTTTCATCGTTAGGCCTATAAATATTGATTATGGGTTAATTTGGTAAAAGTAATCACTGTGTGGTCAAAGATGCGAATATCATTTCACAGAGCTGTCCTGTCATGGTCGCCAAATTGTTATGGGTATATATTACGGTGCACTCTAAATCCTAAGTAATAAGTGAAAGGGGTAAGATGAAGCTCACAAAAAAATTAATATACTTTTCTTTACGCTGTACCAAAACAAAATCAGGTTCGTATATCAAAAGGAGATCACATAGGCCTAACAATTCAAATATAAAACAATAAATTATTTCTCTCGCCTAACCAAGTTGCAGTAAATGGAAGCCAAGTACTCACAGCCTGAGGAATTAGGAAAACTCGTTGGCAATATAACCACACACCCCTATGATATGGAGAGGTATACCAAAAGAAGAATTGGTGCACAAATAGTTTGTTTCGTAATCAAACTGAGCGAGTGTATCTGCAGTAATGAATCTAGTATTAAAATGTGTGAAAAAATGTATCTCTCGCTAGTTCCTCAAGCTTACATAACAGTTTACTCCTTCTTCTTAAACTTAACGAGCCAATGTACTGACTTAAGTATAATCAACAGTCTAACAGGCTACTACATATACAGAGGGCATGATCTACCAATAATATAAGCTAACACATCATAGCTCTTAGCGAATTACGAGTTATTAGGGAGGCGGAGCTGGTCAGTCATTGGAAAGCAATCTCAATAGCTCCTCCTACATTTATTTCACACCAGTTTAGGCCAAGGACAAGGTCTCTCCGGAGTAGTATACGGAAAATAGTTAATGTTTTTTTCCCTAGAAACAGAAATACACTAAACTGATTAAATAATCTCTCTCAGCAGCCGTGCAAACAGCGGAAAAGAGCGAAGTAACAATTTTCTCCAGCTCGGGGTGACAAAACAGATATGGAAGCCTAGACTGGGAAATACAGACTCTCGAGAAAAGATTTAGTTTTCTTGGCCGTTTCACCTTCTCTGTCTTCCTTAGCGGTCACCTGTTTCACACGCTTGTCATCTCATACACCTCGGGGTAACTACAGCCATGACACCTCCCTTCCTGAGGAAAAGAAATTTACCAAAGGGAGATTTCTTGGTACCGTACAGTTAAATCACGGACAGGAAATCAGCTGGAACGTTAGTAACCCCTATTACATGATGAACCTCTAGAGAGTATTCTTGGATAAACAGGGCCCAGTGGGTCAGTCTTTTTTTTTTTTTTTTTTTTTAATAAGAGAACGGAGGAAGGAAAAACAAATGAATAAAAAAAATAATCCATACACAAATTAATGGTGTCCTCTGTTCATAATATATCTGTAACAGTTAGACTTGAACAGCTGTGGGTTGAAATTTGGAGGGAAACAACTCTGGGGAAGCGAGTTCCAGAGAGATGCAGTTTGGGGAATGAAAGGATCTTGATAGGTAGAAGTTCTGCAATATGGCTGAATGACATTCCAGTCATGAGCGCCACCAGATGCCCGTGTAGCACAAGGGAAGGCATGGAGAGGTGGCACCATGGACACAACTTCGTCTGAGCATTTGCCATAAAAAATATCTGTAAAATAGTGCAAGGGAGGCAACATTCCTTCTTACTTGCAGGGGAGGTAGTTTATTTGTAATGGCCAATGCTGGGAACGCTGCTCATAAAAAGTAACGGCGCTCCCATTCCCGCTACTAGCTCGAAAAGGTAGTGGCGTTACTGGCTTCGCTACTTGATACGAAATGTAGCGGCGCTCCCGCTCCGGCTACAGCTACTTTGGATAAGAAATATGTACACGAAGGAAAGATTAACAAAAATCTGTGATATAGCAATACACTATATACTGTTTTAATAATATCAGTCTGAGTGGTTATGTTGTGTACCAGTAATGTCAGTATATATATATATATATATATATATATATATATATATATATATATATATATATATACTTATAATGAAAAAAAAAAATAAATAAAAAACATCATATACATGTCGGTGTCACTTTAATGAAGCTTAGAGCCGAAGGTACAGAAAAAGCTATTTACTGTATAATGTAACAAATGTTCTTTCACAATGTTACCTAGTATACCTACTGAAAGTAACATACGTAAATAAAAGGCAAAAAAATGTGGCCTACCATTGATACATTATTATATAGATTTATTATATTTTCAATGATACCTATCTAAGATATGTACGAAAACGAAAGTAAAAATGAACTGGGGCTTTCTTTTAAAGGCTATTTATACAATAGCATTTTTTTTCCCCCATTACTTTAAACTGAAAGTAACATGCTGTTACGAAATAATAACGTAGTGAGTAAGAATTAGTCTGAAAGAAGGAGTGAGGGAGAGGGCGGGAGTTAGAGACGAGGATAGTTAGAGGTGTGTGTGTGTGTGTGTGTGTGTGTGTGTGTGTGTGTGTGTGTGTGTGTTAGCACTGCCTACATCTAGCTGACATCCTTATTATCTTTACTTAATTTAAATGATCGATAATTAACTAGCAAATTCCTGTTTAATTATTGCACATTATTCATTCATTCATCATCCAATCCTACATTGCCCCATGAGGAGCGTAGGAACCCGGGGCTAGGCAAGTTGGTCCTGACATTTAAGATGAGAGTGACCAGCCTCACTCATCCCTGAGTGGCAGTACGTGAGCAATAAACCCCAACCACCCCTTGGATATAAACCTTCACCGGCTCAATCCGACTGGAGCTCCGTAATTACCCACTAAACCACCAAGCGTAGTAAATGATTTCCTGTTGTACAGGAAACCATTTGGCCTGTCACTCAGTGTAGAGTCACCTACAGGCAGAAGGAAGAGGAAAGAATGAAGGAAAGAAAAACAGAAGAGGAAGTGTAAAGTCACCCGTAGGCAGAAGGAAGAGGAAAGAATAAAGAAGAGAAAGAAAGAAGAGGATGGAAGGAAAGAAGGATGGAGGAGAAGAATGGGCAGACACCCGAGAGCAGCTCTACATCGAGTAAGTGGATGGTGTAATAAATAATAATAAATTACTGATGTAATGTAGAACAAACATCATTAATTGACAGAATTGACGAAAGTATTATTTTTCGTCATTAATAAATACAATCAAACTGTCGGCATATCTGTATGTGCTCACCGACTCCGGACCTGCATTAGTCGCGTGGGTAGTGAGGAGCGCGGTAACGCGTGAGTATGGCCCAAAAGTAGCGGCGCTCTCAGTTCCCCTACTGGCTACAGAAAGTAATGGCGTTACCACCATCGCTATTAAAATAGTAGTGGCTCTATGTGCGGCGCTATTCCCATCTTTGATAACGGCAGGGTTTTTAATAATTCTAACAGCTTTGTTCTGAATTTTGTCTAGTTGTTTTAATGCAACCTTTCCACATCCATTCCACAAGGGTGAGCAATATTCAAGCTCTTATGAATTATAGCTAACTGCTCATCAGTGAAGAAGTTACGGACTCTGTACAATAATCCAAGTTTTTTTTTTTTTTTTTTTTTTTTTTCGGTTTTAGCAAGTGAGTAAGGCAGGGTGGAAGTGAAGTTAGCAGGGGAGTGAAAGATAAAAATGGTAGATTACTAGTGGAGAAGGGAGAAAAAGTGAGCAGATGGAGAGAACACTTTAAGAAATTGTTGAACGTAGAGGATGGAAGTAATGCGAGTATAAGTGGTTGGGGAATGGCTGGGAGAAGGAGGGAGGTGAGAAGACAGGAAGAAATCAGTAGGATAGAAGTTGTGGAAGCAATGAAGAAAGTTAAATCGGGGAAAGCCCCAGGAATTGATGGAGTGTGTGGTGAAATGCTGAAGCATGGGGGAGGGATAGTAGTAGAATGGATGTGGAAGATGTGCAGATTGGCCTGGGAGGAAGGTAGAGTCCCGGAGGATTGGAAGTCAGGTATAATTATTCCCTTGTACAAAGGAAAAGGGGAAAAACAAGTGTGTGGTAATCATAGGGGCATTTGCCTTCTTAGTATAATAGGAAAAGTGTATGGTAGGATACTTATTGACAGAGTTAGAGAAAGAACAGAGAAATTAGTTGGAGAAGAACAGGGAGGCTTTAAGAAGGGAAGAGGTTGTGTAGATCAGATATTCATTCTTAGATCTTTAGTGGAAAAGTTTCTAGAGAAGGGAAAGAAGTTGTATGTGGCTTTCATGGATTTGGAGAAAGCATATGACAGGGTGGATAGACAAGGATTGTGGAAAGTGTTAAGAATATATGGAGTAGATGGGAAGTTGTTGAATGCTGTGAAGAGTATGTACGATGGTGCGAAGGCTGCAGTGTGTGTGGATGGTGAACTAAGTGAATTTTTCTCTCTGAAAGTTGGTGGCCACCCTTTGCGCGGCCACCCTTTGCGGGATTAGGGCGTCTGGCTATAGATAGATAGATAGATAGAAAGTTGGTTTGAAACAGGGATGTGTCATGTCTCCATGGTTGTTTAATCTGTACATGGATGGGGTAATAAAAGAGGTACAAGGTAGGGTAGTGGATGTTGGAGTGGTCCTGGTGAGAGAGGATAGTGTTTGGAAACTCCCTGTACTGTTGTTTGCAGATGATACTGTGTTGTTGAGTGAAGACGAAGGGGAGCTGCAAGGCTTGGTGGATGAGTTTGGGAGAGTGTGTAAGAAACAGAATCTAAAGGTGAATGTAGGGAAGAGTAAAGTGATGGTCTTTGAGAGAGGTGAAGTCAGTGAATGTATAGCGAGGTTGGATGGTGAGGAATTGGAAAATGTGAGTACGTTTAAGTACTTGGGTAGTGTGATGAGTAAGGATGGAGGTTTGGAGGGTGAAGTGCTTGAAAGGGTACAGCAGGGAAGAAAGGTTGCTGGTTCTTTGAAAGCAGTGATAAGAAACAGGGAAGTGAGCATGGAAGTGAAAAAGTTACTACATGACAGTATTGTGATACCAACTCTAACGTATGGAAGTGAAGCTTGGACGTTGTTGGAAGGACACAAGTCAAGAGTGAGAGCAGTGGAAATGAGTTATTTAAGAGCAGCCTGTGGAGTCACATGGAGAGACAGGCTGACGAATGCGGATATAAAGGAGCGTTGTGGTGTTGATGTGGATGTGATAGGAAGCGTTATGAGGAACACACTGAGGTGGTGTGGCCATGTGGAGAGGATGGAGGGTGAAAGACTGACGAAGAGAGTGTATGTGAGTGAGGTGGAGGGGGGAAGAGGGAGGGGGAGGCCGAGGATGAGATGAAGGGATGGGGTGGAGAGGTATATGAGAGAGGGGAGTGTGAGTTGGGAGCAGGGCAGTGAAATGGCGGGGGACAGGGCGACTTGGAGGCGATTTGTTTGTGACCACCCCAAACGGGATTAAGGCGTCTGGTAATAGATAGATAGTTAGATAGCAAGTGATCTAACATGAGAGGTCCAGCTGAGGGGTAAGTGAGACTCCAAGAATTTCAATACTTTTGGAGATGGGAATATTAGTAGCACTGAAGGTAATGTACGAATCTGGCAATATCTGTCTATTAGTAAATTGCATATATTTAGTTTTACTAGCAAAATGAGACAAGGTTGTTTTGTCCCCATTCACTGATCAGAGATAGGTCTTGATTTATGGAGATGGCTGTACTGAGTTGAGAGGTAGAGATATTAGACTTTGTAAATGGGTGTCTGAGTGTGAATGAACTATGTAGTGTTGAGTCATCTGCGTATGAGTGGATGGGATTGTGGGTGACAGATAAGAAATCATTAACATGAACCAGGAATAGGGTTGGTGCCAGAACTGACCCCTGAGGCACGCCGGCGTTAATTGAGTGAAAATTGGAATTTACATCATCTACTTTAACTCTTATTTTCCTGTCACTAAGATATGAAGAAATCAAAGGAACAAGAGACGTTAGTCCATAGCAAGGGAGTTTAGTCAGCAGGGAACGGTGCCATACTCTGTCGAAAGTCTAAGATTTTTGTTCATAAATCGGAACAAACATTTCAGAGGGTGGCGATCAGTGTACACAATCACAGTACCTGGCCATGGACCAGTATAAGCAAAGAAGTGTTGCAGAATAATATGAGTGCAAGGAGTTCTTCCTAAATAGTTGAATATTTTCTCTGGGCCTTGTTGAATTTTTTGTTAAAATAAAACACAAGCATCTGAAAACTTTAGATAATTATCCTGAAGCGAAACTGCCCCTGTATCTACGCCACTGGCATCAACAGCTAATATAAAGGGTTTATCAATATTTGGAGCTTGAAACACATGGTGACTTGATAGGATGGCTTTGACTTTAGAATAATCATCCTCAAATTCTGACTTCCAGTCATATTTTATTTCTTTTCTTAATAAGTCTGTGAGGGAGGCTACAAGACCAGAGAAGTTCAGAACAAAACGTCTGTTGTACCCTACCATACCACAGAATTGCTGCACCTCTCTTATTTTTAGGGTAGAGAGCATTGGCAATGGCCCTGACTTTAATATCAGGTGAGCTCACTTGGCCTAATCCTACCACAAAGCCGAGGTGCTATACTTGAACCTTTTCAAATTCACACTTAGTTAAATGAAGCACTAAAATAGCAGAGGACAGTCTCTGCAGAAAGGCATCTAGTTGTTTCAAGTGATCCTCCCAGGAACTACTAAAAACAACTACATCATCAATATAAGTGACACATCCCTTATGAGCCCTTGTGAGATCATTTATCAGCCTCTGGCAGGTGGCAGGGGCAATATTCATGCCATACGGCATGACTTTACATTTATAAGTATTGGCACCATTGGCAAAAAAAGGAAATTGCTTGAGCCCTTTCTGTGAGAGGGACTTGCCAATATCCCTTCATCAAAACTAGCTTTGTTCTGAATTTGCACTGCCTATATAAAGCATCTACACAGTCATCCATTCCAGAAAGTAAGTAGGTGTCAGTCTTGGTAAGGGAGTTGACTTAGCAATAATCAATGCAAACACGATATGGCAAACCAGGTTTTGGTACCACTATGACCGGGGAGCACCACTTGCTTCGACATGTCTCGATTAAACCCTGCCGCAGCATGTACGTCAGTTCTTCTTTGATTATGGACTGCATCTGAGGACTAGCACGGTAGGGTGATTTCTTTATGGGCTGGCATGTCCAACATCCACGTTGTGCTGTGCCACTTCTGTCCAACCTCCCTTGTCCTGTAGGACATCAGGGAACTTCCTGAGAAGGGTAAAAAGTTCCGCACACAGCACTGCAGTCAACTGGGAGAATTTATCAGTTAAAGTATTCCGTGCCTCCTGGTTTTCTCTCCAACTAGTCGTTTGGGTCAAAGTCAAAGGGCAGGCCTCGTCTTCCACTAACTCGATAGCCGACACCATACATGCATTAGTAGTGAGGTATGAGTCTTGACTGTGATACTTCTTCAACATATTCACATTGCACAATCTTCCTTCCTTCCTTTGGTCTGGGGTTATGATTGCATAATTAACTTCACCCATCCTCTTTTCTGTTGTATAAGGGCCTGCGAAACTTAGCTGCAGTGGCTGACCATGAATGGGAAGCAAAAGAAGAACTTGATCTTTTCCTGACTTTCTTGGAGTGGTCGTACCACGTCTTGATCTTCTGAGATTACTCAAAGTGTGCTCTGTCTACTTCCATAATACACGCCAGTCTTTCTTTTAATTTTGACACATACTCTAGCAAGTTAATTTCGTCATCATCCATGACCTATATTTCTTTAATTAATTTAAGAGGATCTCATACTTCAGAGCCAAAAATTAAATGAAATGGTGAGTAGCCAAAGGACTCGTTCAGTGTCCCTCTGGGGGCAAAAGTGGGAAGGGCAAACACTTCTTCCATTCCTTTTGATCAACACACACATTTTTAAGCATGCCATCAAAGTCTGGTGATATCTTCCTAATGCACCCTGACTCTGAGGATGATACGCTGAGAAAGGGAGATTCTTAACTCCTTAAGGGTTTGTCTGAAAAGCCTGGAAAGGAAATTACTACCTTGATCTTACTGAACTTTCTTTGGGAGATGAAAACGGATAAAGAAGTTCAGCAACTCTTTTACAACCAATCAAGCTGGAATGTTTCTTAAGGGAATGGCTTAGGAATGTCTAGTGGCCATGTCTATCATCATGAGGATGTACTGGTGGCCTGAGGAGGTTATAAGCAAAGGGCCAACAATGTCCACAAGGACTCTAGTGAACAGGGCCCCAAACACAGGTAGAGGAATCAAAGGAGGTACAGGGTGGACTTATTGCTTTTTCCGACTAGCTGACTGGTATGAAATCTGTAAATCCGAGGAACATCCCGAGGGATTCCAGGCCAGTAATAATGCTGCCACATGGGAGAGAGCGTCTTCCTCACCCATAAGTGACCTGCTTAAGACAAGTCATGAACAATGGACAATTTTTAGCCTACTGGTTTTGTCAGGACACTGCGATTCCATAACATACTATATAGTAGCTAGTGACATATATACTGTTAATATGTAATATAGAGGTTTGAGGAAAATCGTGCCTAAATTCGAGAGAGCTGGAGGAAACAGCAGTGGAGATTCTAGCTAGGGAATGTCGCACACAGCACATCTGACGTCATGGAATGCAGCATCACACACTTGATGGAAATCACCACAGATTCATGTACATGCCCACACACATGACCCACCTAGTCATATACTGGGGAAATTGGAAAGACAGGTCAGAAGGGGTTGGGTCGCAATAGGAAACAGGAGATGCACGGTGGAAAAGGCAGGAGTAGATGGCACGACAACTATTTTAAACTGCCCTCACCTTATTATTGCTGTTCTTAAGATATCCCCCTTTCAGAATAAAATTGCAATCAAACCCCAGACTCATCTTTGTCTCTCTCCTGCCATCCTCGACAAGACCAATTTGATAAGTCTAACCTCATACAACCCTATAATCTAATTTTTCTGGGAACGTCTCGGCTGCGTCTATGAGATTTTTGGTGGCAGGAATCTTACGAACCAAGACTACAATTCCACAGTTGAAGACAGAAAATAAGAACAGCATCATGTTCGAGCCATAAGACGCCTCACAACTTGATACCGGCGGTGCTTCAATGATCTACACTTATAACTAACATCCCTATTTCTCTACGTCTATCTACAACTACGTAAATCGACATTTGGGGCAAGCAGCGAAAACGAACCGATTACACTCAGTCTATCGACTTGGCACAATCACAGTAACAAGAAACAAAAAAAGAAGCAAAGCAAAGGGAGGGAGCTGGCAGAGCAACAACACAACCTCATGTCTAACTACCCCTAACCAACCCAACCACAACTCCATGATTTATGAGAAACAATAACAACGATAAACTACGTCCATCAACAATCTACAAGCCTACAAGTTAATCACATCAATTAAGGACAATCAAGACTACAAGTTAAGAAGAAGAGGAGGAAAGGAAGTGGAGCAAAAAGTAATAAAGTACTGTAAGGAGGAATTGGCATGAACAAGCAAGAAGGTAGAGAGCGAGGAGGTGCTGATTTAGAGGTTACCGGGGATTATTATTTATTTAATTTATTACACAACAGCGCCAGACAGTACATGTGAAACATGATACATATGGAATCCTCAAAAACAGCTATGGACATATGTATACATATCCCGTCACGTCCCGAGGTTTTCCGCACCTCCTACATCCCTCAGTCCCGAGGTATTTTCGAAAAATTTTTTTTTGGCTAAAACCTTCGCTTTTGGCGAGAAACATCGAAAATTCATAGAGAAATCGCTCACCTGAGGTTTAAAATACCCAATCCAGGTAGGAGTTCCTCCTTACCTGACTGGGTTTTTTAACATGCTGGCACCAAAGAAAACAAGTTCTATGGGAGGGTAACTATTTTATCCACTCATAAACGGTATTTATTTATTTACTTGGTACGAATGTATACGTAGTATGAGAGTATATTGGTTTTCAAGCAGTAATAAAGGCATTATAAGCATTGTTTCACTCACTAACTAATCACCATACCTGACCTTTTTTTGCCACATTACCTGATCATTATATCTGTCTGTTTCTTCTTCTAATGCTATGTAAACATTGTCCTCCACATTGTCATCGATTGGGGAATCACTCTGGCCCTGAATGTCTTTATTGGCCAGGTCACTGGTAACAGGTAAATTGCCGAGACAATGGCATGAGGGGGGGAGAGGGGAGGTTATGCGGTATTAGGCATTGTCCCTGCTTGGCAGCTTGTAGAGGAATAGAGGAAGGTGTCCCGTGTATACATACGAAAACTTACGCGCGAAAATTGAAAATTGTGCAAATTAGGGACCTTGCAATTGCACGACGTACTGGTACATCGCCGGGACTGGCAAATGCAAATCATTGCAAAGTACCCATACGTCGACGGGACGGGGCAGGATATACACACATACACATACATGTATACATATATATACACATATACATATATATATATATATATATATATATATATATATATATATATATATATATACATACACACACACACACACAGAAATAAAGACAAAACTCATGAACATGTAGGGACATTACATGGAGGTATATGCCACACGGGGCATAGTAAGCTACTTAAACCTGCCAAAACGAGGGTGACGCACCAAGAGTTCTTCTAAAACTTCGTGGTTTAATAAGTGTCGACCCACCACATCAAGCGGCTGGCCCTGGGGCAGCAGGTGTCGAACGGTAGGGCACTCCAGGCAATAATGCTCTATAGTGTCAGAGCGAGGCGAGTGGCACAAGTGACACTCAGCAAAGGGAGGCTCCCCTTCCAACCCAGCGACCTGCCACTGTTGTCGGTAGCCCAGCCGCAGACGACCAGAGACAACATTGTGCCTCCGAACCATGAGACCCCGGCGACGGTAGGAATACTTGAGGTGGCAGACAAACTCGTAATGGTTGATGAACACGCTGTAGGGCCTCTCTGCATCTCTGCAGCGTTGCACAGGGAGGAAAGCAGCGGTGCGAACTCTGGAGAGGTAACAAGTCAGAGAGAGAGGGCGACCATCACCACGGGGAGGCAAACGGCAGGCTTCCTTCGCGAGTCTGTCGACTGTGGCATTGTGGTGTAAGCCAACATGAGATGGCACCCATATAAATATGACAGTCAAGTTACGATGAAGCAGTAAAGCCAGAAAAGATAAGATCAGTTGAACAACTGTAGAGTGTGTGGGCCGAACACTGGATAAGGACTGAAGGGCAGGCTTGGAGTCGCATATGATGACAGCATTTACTCCCCGTTGGCAGACAAGGTTAACAGCATTCAGAGTGGCAGACAGTTCACACAGTGTGGAGCTGGAGTGATCAGGGAGTTGTCGGCCAACCCAACCCCATGGGGGTGGCTCCAAGTCGGGCGAGTAGACAGCACCACCAGCAGCACCATCCGATTGCAGTGACCCGTCAGTATAGAGGTGATATGGAGCTGTGATGGAGGACGTCATTGTCACCACGTGTTCCAGAGCCAGCTGCAGCTGTAGATAAGGTGGGTCAGACCTGGAGGTGGGAGTGAAGCTCACCTCTGGCATAGGCAGCACCCATGGTAGGGGGGTTGGGGGCACTTCTGCAACAAGAACATCCAAATTAAGGCTGTGGAGCATAGAGGAAACAGATTTAATAAGAGCACGTCCACCGCGAGAATAGGAGGAACGGGGGAGTTTGGTCTCAGAGAAGTCCTGACTAACTGAGAGTAGTGGGGCGAAAGTTGTGGGAAATGGAGGCACTTGACAGTGAGGCGAGTGACATTAGAATAAATTCTTTCTATTAAAGGAGGAAGCCCCAGCTCATGCTGCATGTTCACTATCCTGGTAGACATGGGACAGCCAAGAATTACTCTCATTGCTCTATTCTGAAATTTTTCTAAAGGCTCCAGAGCAGTCCTAGAAAGCTGAATCAAGGCAGGGGAGAGATAGTCAACAACAGAGCAAATGAAAGTAATATAGACTGTCCTGGCCACATGGATGGAGATTCCCGAAGAGTTGTTGGTGAGCCACTGAAGTGATGCAAGTCGGCGCAGGAGGCGATCCAACAGGTCACGGACGAAGGGATGGCCCTGGCGCCTGGCAGGGGGAACAGCCAAGATCTTAACAGGTGCCCTCAGGTAGCGGTACTGGAAACACAAGGGAATGACAGTCCCTCCAATGGTGAAGTCAGGCAGAGGTTGAGGAGGGAGGCAGGAGAATATTCTACTCTTATCTGGGGAAAGAATAATGCCACAGTGAGAGGAAGCCACGTAGAAGGAGTCAAGAAAACGCTGGAGATCCCTTGGCGAGGAAGAGTGAACACAAATATCATCGGCATAGCATGTAATCGTAGTTCCAGGAATATTAGGGAGAGAAGTGAGCAACTGATACATCAGTACATTAACCAAAAATGGGCTAAGAACACCCCCTTGTGGCTTACCAAGATGAAAACTGCGTTGAGGACTGTACACACCACTGAAAAACACGCGAGAGCGAGAAGTCCTGTTACTGAGATAACCCCGAATCCACCGCAAGAGATTACCCTTTATCCCAAAGTTGACAAGTTGATCCAAAATGATGTCTCTGTTAGCAATATTAAAGGCACTCTGAAGGTCGACGAAGGCCACCACACTCTCCCGGGAGAGGCGAGAATACAAGTCAATGAGGCAGTGGTGCGTGCTGCGCTGAGGAAGGAAACCATACAGATGTGGAGAAAGGCAGTCCTGAAGCCTGTACATGAGACGATTGAGTAAGATCCTCTCCATCACCTTGCAGAAACAAGAAGTAAGGGAAATTGGCCTGAACTTCGCCGTGCCAGGCTTGGGAATGGGGACAATTGTACTGCTGGTCCAGGCTCGTGGTACACAACCGTCTCTGAAACAAAAACTGTGCAATTTAAGTAAAGGGTTACCAGGAACTTGTTGCAGCAGACGTAGCACAGCATAGGTGATACCGTCATCACCAGGGGATGAAGCCTTACCTCGAGAGAGAGCACGGTGCAGCTCCGACTCGGTTATCTCCTCTGCATCATCATCATCCTGCAGCAAAGCAGACATCAAACGAAGCTGACGGGCAGGAGCACAGGAAGAGAGTGCATCTTGTATGTGGTTGGGAAGACTTGCTGGGGTAGACTGTTCCGACCAGGCATCGACAAGGTTTTGGGCATAGACAGCGGGAGTGTAATGGCGAGCAGTGGCGGGTGTCTTCTTGACAACTCGATGGATGAGGTGCCACATGGAAGCCACACTTGTCTGTTGGTTAATACTGTCCGTAAACCGCTGCCAGGACTCAGTAATGACACACTACTGCAGTGCGACTAGTGCATCCCTGGACGTTTGATAACGGTGGAGTGTGCCAGGATTCGCATTGGCTTGAAACAAGAGCCCATCACGTTCAGCCTCCTTCTTCGCCTCTTGTATACGTGCATCAAGTGTCCAGGAGTGGGCGGTACAGCGGCGCTGCAGATGTGGGCAGGAGACATACTGCCTGTAAAAATCATGAGTGGCAGAGACAAGATCAGGGTATAACTGGTCAGGTGAAGAAAGATTAAAAGCAGGTACCATCTGGGCCATACGTCGGGCAATACTTAGGGGGCACAGTAATGTGTAAACGAGCAGCAGGAGCAGTAGAAGCAGCAGGCAGAGAATAACGAAATCGAAGTGCGACGTGATCAGAGAATAAGGCTGGCACTGAGGAGCATTGGACCTGAGACGCTATCAAGCTGGACGTGATGATGTGATCCAGAGTGCCTCCCTGGGAGTGAGTGGCGCCGCGAGTATCCCAGCGTGCGAGGTGATGCCTGCGGATGTAAGAAATGAGATGAAGACCATTACGATTGTAAGAGCCAGAACGATCACCTAAGTCAGGATGCCGAGCATTGAAATCTCCCATATACACCAACCCACGCACTGTAGGAGGAGGAAGAGCCTCAAGAAAGAGTCTGGCAGGGGAGGATTAGACATTACACGGCTGGAGCATGCCATCCCCAAGTGTGATCTCGAAGAGCTGGAAAGTCATGTCAGGGTCAGTGGAGTTGCGGAGAAGGCAGTGTGGTAAGGAGCTGTGTATGTAAGTCAACAGGTCATTCCTTACCAGATGGACGTACGGAATATAACTTGTGAGGGGGAGAGCTTGCCCAGCGGCAATCGGCCGGCATGGGAACGCTTCCTGGAGAAAAATAATACTAGGGTGGTGTTGAAAAACAAAGGCCTTGAGTTGAGCGAGCTTAGCATAATTGGTGATACCACAGACGTTCCAGGAGATGGCATCTAGCTGACAATCAGGAGCGAACCTTATGCTTGAAAGAAGGTGACCGGAGAGTGGAGCCAGACGAATGACCTGGGTTAGAGAACGAACCAGAAGGGAATGACTCACAGAGTTTTTCAAGGTGAGAGGCGATAGTACCCATCTTGTCGGTGAGGGTGGTGATGGCGGAGATGATGCTCTGCTGAGCCTTAACCAAGGTGGAGAGTTTGTTATCCGAAGAGGCATGAGCTGCAACCAGCCCGTCAATCCTGGCTTCAAGTGCAGAAAAGCAGTCCTCGAGAGCCGTACATCGTGCCATGAGGGAGGCAACAGCCTTGCGGAGGGTCAGGTCTGGAGCCGAGGCAGTGCTGGTGGGAGGAACAGGCTGAGGTGGTGGTGGAGGTGGCCCGGGAGTGATGGCCCGAACTGGGGCCTGGCGCTGAGCACAACCATGCCACACGTTGACCCCTGGCTGAAAACAGTGTGGACACTTCCACAGAGACGTGTCCCGAGAAGGTGGGGGTTCTGAGGTGGATGCGGAGGAAGCAGGACGTGACGGCTTACCCTTGACAGGACACGTCCTGGATTCGTGGCCAGCCGCACACCAGGCACACTTCGGCGAGGCAGAGCAGTACCGGGAAATGTGTCCCATGCCCCAGCATCTGTAGCACCAAGGCTGGTCATTATGGAGTTTCTGCACCTCACATGGTGGAAGACAGGGGAGGAAGTCAAAACTAATAACTGATGGAGGTGGGTCGGGAAGACTCCAGACGACAACAATCCGGTTAATGGGAGAACCATCCTGCATGAAACGACGGGCAGAGTACACTCCAGGATATTCCTTGGCAAGATTTGGGTCAACGTCAACAGGGAAATGGGTGAGGATGTAGCTGGGGTACTTACGTGGCCTCTCCGGTGAGTCCTGAAGAACGAGTGGCAGCGAGGAAAACTCACCAGATAAGACTCTGTTAATGATGTCCTCTCTTTGTCTAGAAATGTAGACAAACCGGGAGGTGACTGCAGCCATCTTGACTTCTGCCTGCTCACGATGTAGTTGGAAGGCCCTGGTAACCGAAGACAACCATCGCAGCTTCGTATCCGTGGAAGGCTCGCCACTGAAGGAGAGCTTGACGTAGGCATCTCTCAGGGCAAATGCAGGGCGGTGAGACAAGGGCCGGGAATGGGAAGAGGGAGAAATACCAGCGAGAGGCTGAGGAGACAGACAGACAGGCACGTCACGCACAGATGAGTCACCTTTGGCAGTCTTGGTGACAGGAGGCACACATTCACCGTCAGGAGAGTCCTCCACAGGCAGCTTGTTAGAAGTGGACGGGGTGGAAGGCTGTATCCCATGATGAGTGGTCAAAGACTGAAGGGGCTGTGAGGTGGCGGGCACAGGCAGTTCAGGCCAGTGGTTCACGGTAGGAGAGGCATCATCGTCAGACATGGCTAAATCATTTTCCAGGAGTGAACCAGCGTCCGACCCCGAACACTCCATTGGGCCAGGCAAGGCCTCGACAGAACACTAGCAAAGCACTCAGCCCACACTCACAGCAGCCGGTGACTATATCAAAAATCCGAACACAAAGAAACAGCTTTGAAATACACAAGCAAGCGCCAGGAGGAGCAGAGAATGTCCGCACTCAACGCAGGCTGAAGTGGGGAGGTTACCGGGGAGAGACAATGCAGCAACATCTAAGTCTGCATTCACCAGCCTTGGCTCACCACTCACCTCACTCACCACACTCACCACTACTCACCGCTATTCCATCACCACGACGCTGAGACTTGGAGGGTGATGGGGCATGTTGACTCCAGCATAACAACCATCACAATCCTGCACACCCTGCACATGCACCTTCTATCTAGTGAGTGAATATACTTTTAGTCTTTTTCTCCCACAGAGCCTGAACATACAATCTTTTTTTTTTTTTTTTTTTTGCTTATTTCATCACTGTACTAATATGTTGCTAATACAAAAGTAACAGGTGAACACTTCGCGCAAACATATAAGACGTGCTTTATATTTACAACAATCAAACCAAGTAACAATTAAGATAGGGTTATTTAGGATAACAGGGTTAGGAGAAACATAAAGCACGCAGGCAGTGAGTTGACGTTACGACCTGAGTTTGCACAACTGATCCCACCATCCTCCATCACCCACAACAAGCTATTTTACTCCTTACTCTTTACCACCTTTTACTCTTTCTAGTATTTTAATAATACTTCATTTATATAGAAACTTACGTACATATACATACTCCAGTTATCGAAGTTAAGTCCATTACTATGTGCTAGTACCAACAGTAAATATTATATATATATATATATATATATATATATCCCCTCTGTGACGGGAGGATACAATCTGGCCACACCCTAGGGTAGTACTACCACTCTGTGACCAGGTTGTGTTTGGAAGAATTCTGCCACCGTATTTCCTGCGTGTCGTAAAAGACGACCAAAAGGGGCTGGGTGAGGGGACTAGGGACTCCCTCCTCTGTTTTTTAGTTCCTACAATGAGACAGGGAATAGAAAGGGATGGGGGACTGAGTTATCCCCGTACCCTGAAGATTGGGTCTATCAATGTTCGTGGATGTAGTACGACTGAGGATAAAAGGGAGGAGATTGGAAGAATGTTGGTGAGAAGAAAGTAGGATGTGTTTGCTTTCAGTGAAACAAAGATAAAAGAGAAAGGTGAATCTAAGTTTGGAGGTGTTAATGGAAGGATGTCAGTGTTGATAGAACAAGGGCGAAAGAAGGTATGGCCTTGTTAGTGAGCCCGGAAGTGCAGCAGTCTGTGACTGAATGGAAGGAGATGTCATCGAGACTGATGTGGGTGAAAGCGAAATTTGAACGTGAGTTGTGGTTATTTGTTAGTGTACATGGGCCTGATAACGATATGGCTGCAGAAGAGAGGAAGTCTTTTTGGAATGATGTTGATGAGTGTCTGCAGAGTTCTGGAGCGAATGTGAATGTGGAATTGAGGGGAGATCTGAATGCTAGAGTAGAAAATGTAGCAGTTGTAGTAGATATGCATGGTGTTCCTGGACGAAATTAAAATGGGGAACGAATGATAGGGACACGTATTGGGCGAGAGATGGTATTTGGATATACCTTGTTTGAGAATAGAGAGATATATAAGTATTAATGGATGAAACAGGAGGGTGGAAGGCTTGTTGATGGAGCATTGATGGATTATGTGGTTGTGTCCAGAAATGTAAGAGGGAGATTGTTGGATGTGATAGCTTTGAAAGGGGAGGGTGGAGGTATGTCTGACAACTACCTGGTGGAGGGAAAGTTGACAGTAGGTAAAAGATTAGTGAGAGCTAGGACAGTTAAGTGTGACAGGGATATTTTGAAAGTGAGTGAGCTGGATAAAAGAGTGAAATTGATACAGTATCAGAAATTGAAAGATGAGCGGAACGTAGTGAAAGATCAGGAAAATGGCAGTGCGGAGGAGGAATGGCAGTTGTTTAAGAGTGCTGCAGTGGGGCATACGGAAGAGGTGTGTGGTGTGAGACGAGTGAATGGCGGTGTAAGAAAGGGAAGTGGATGGTGGTGCAAGGAAGTAAGTATGGTTGTGGCTGAGAAGAGACGTGCATATGAAGTGTGGCTGTAGAGGAAGGATGAGGTGCCATATGAGAGGTATAAGGAAAAGAGAAATAAGGCGAGAAAGGCTGTGTGTGGTGCTAAAGTGGCAGCAGATGAGAGGTGGGGTAAGCGTTTGACTGAGAATTTTCAACAGAATAAGAGAATGATTTGGAAGGAGATATAAATGGTTTGAAAGGGAAAGTCTGCGAAGGAAGAGCGATTAAAAGCAGAGGATGGAAGGATGTTAACTGAGGTGGATGCAGTAAGGATGAGATAGGCGGAATTCTCTGAAAGACTGTTAAATGGAGAGTAGGAAAGGGAGGCTTAAATTGTGGCAGATGGAAGGGTACAAGGAATAATTGTGTTGGGAGAGATCAATGATTCCTTGACCACGATGGAGGAAGTGCAGGAGGCAGTAGAGATGAAAGCAGGGAAAACTGCAGATATGGATGGGTGTGCTGTGGAATGCCTGAAAGGTGGTGGATCGACTACTGTTGAATGGTTAGTAAGATTGTTGAATGTATGTTTTGTGAGAGGTATGGTGCCAATTGACCGGGCAAGTGCTTGTGTGGCTCCGTTGTGTAAAGGTAAGTGTGATAAGTTTGAATGTACTAGCTACTTGAGTATAAGTCCGTTGCGTGTTGTAGGTAAGGTGTATGGTAGAGTGCTAATTAACAGAGTTAGAAAGGGTACAGAGGGAGTGATTTGTGATGAGCAGTGTGGCTTTAGGAGAGAGAGGGTATGCATGGGTCAGGTGTTTGCTGTGAGACAAGTGTGTGAGAAATATTTATCGAAAGGTAAGGATGTGTTTTGGACGTTCATGGATTTAGAGAAAGCGTTTGATAGAATTAATAGGGAGGATTTGTGGACTGTTTTAACCCTTCGTTAGTCCTGTGGGGTATTCAATCGTTGTTAGTTCGGTGGGGTGTTTCAACACCCCAAAACAAAAATACATGTAGTGTTACTAACAAGTAAAATATATTCATACTGCCTCCTCAGCGTATCGCTGCAATCTGTAATGAAAAGACTGAAAGCCTTGTAGGTGGTGTTTATTAGTTTTTAATAATAAAATACAATAAATTATAATATCAGTAAAAAAATAACAAATGGACTCATACCTCATGTGTCAGGTAAATACGCACAGGATAATACATTTTGTGGTTTTTAAAGTCAGTATAATGATAAACGTGGAAAAAATAAGATTTAAAAAAAAACAATATATATATCATAATATGATCTAAATGGTTAGTCTGATGGGGTGACAGGACACCCCGGGGGGGGGAGTGCCCCTCTCTCTCACTGCAGCAGAGACAGGACTAAACCAATCCACATGCTCCCTCTCCTCAATGAATCAGGAGAGTACTGGAACGGAGAGAAATATTCGAATTACCGACTAGGAAATATGAGCTAAAAAAAAAAAAAATGGGGATGCCAAAACACCCTACGTGACTAATGAAGGGTTAATATTGCGTGGACTTGATGGTAGGTTGCTAAAAGTAATGAAAAGTTTTTATGTACAGTACGTAGTAGAGCATGTGTAGGAGTGGGAAATCTGTGAGTGATTGGTTTCCCTTGAGAGTGGGGCTGCAGCAGGGACGTGTGATGTCGCCTTGGTTGTTTAATATTTATATGGATGGGGTTGTAAGGGGAGTCAATGCAAGTGTGTTATATGGAGGTTTGAATCTGGTTAATGCTGGTGGTAGTGAGTGAAATCTGAATCAGCTGCTGTTTGCGGATGATACTGCACTTGTGGCTGATTCAGAGGAGAGTCTGAGACAGTAGGCAGAGGAGTTTGGAAGGGTGTGTGAAAGGAGGAAATTGTGAGTAAATGAGAATAAGAGTAAAGTGATGAAGTGTATGAGGTTGGTAGATGGTAGGAGGATGATTATTGTTTTGAATGGTGAGTTGCTTGAGGAGGTAGAATGTTTTAACCCACTATGTCCTGACAGATTTCTCATCACTGACTCCCCCTCCACATCCCAGCAGATTTTCATTTTTTTTTGGGGGGGGGGCTAAAACCTCCGCTTTTTATGAGAAACATCGAAAATTCAGAGAAATGGTGCTCAGTCGAGTTTAGAAATACCAAATACAGGTAACAGTACCCCCACCTTAGTACCATGTTCTCTCAGAGCAAGCTCCAGAGAAGACGTTTTCTTGGGAGGGGTAACTATTCCAAACCACTCATTATATGTAACTATTAATTTAATGGTACGAATTTCTTTGTAGTACAAGAGTATATTGGTTTTCACACAATAATATAGGTGATAAAAGCGTTGTTTACTCAACAAAAACATCAACATTTGGCACCTCCCTTTACGATGTTACCACCTCATCATTTTTGCTTGTTTCTTCCTCTGGCTTCTTTCTTCCTTTGTCATCCACCTCAGGAATCACTTTTGCCCTGAATTTCGTCATTGGAAAGACCGTGGTGCGACATCTATACCGGCCAGGTCACTGCCAACAGGTGAGTTGCCGAGAAAATAGCGTGCCGGGAGGGAAGGGGGGTTAGGTGGGGTCAGGTATTATCCCCACCTGACGTTGGGTAGAGGATTACTGACCCTTTCATTAATTAACTACTTAGTTCACACCCAGCAACTCACTTAAGACTCTAAACCACCCCTACACCCATTATAAAGATCACGGCAGCCACGTAATAACCCGCCATCCTCATATCCAGCACCCCCGCCTCAGACCCTGACCCCCCATACTCCCCTTCCTCCACCCCTCCCCTTTCCTTATCCCCCTACCCAAGCCCCCTAGGGCTACAACACCTTACCCTAACACCCGTATCCTACCATCCTACCCAGGCTCCTGGAGCTGGAAAAATCAGATGAACCTGAGAGGCAGCCAATAAGCTAATGCTTGGCAGAGAAAGCCGTAGCTATTCACTCCTCCCGTCCTTAAGTAACAACACAGTGCACGTGCGAGACCCCCCCCCCCTTCCCAACACCAAACACACGCACGTTGGGTTAAGCCCCAACACTCTTTCTCTTAGTCTAAATTCTTCCTCTCCTACTTAAAAAAAAAAACAAAAAAAAAAAAAACATGCACTTTACACAATGCAACTAGGGCCAGAGCTCTCAGTAAGGCCGGGAGATTAAACTAAGGCCTAGTTCCTGCCGTGGTGCCCTGGTTGCATAACACTCATCACATATACATATGTGGTAGGACCCAATATTATATTTACAAATCATAATAGATAGATAGATAAATAGATAGATAGAGAGACAGATAGAAGCAGGGAGTCAGATGATGAGAAGGTGTTGTGTCTGCGAGAATCAAGCAGTGCTAAACATGCTTACACACTCTTAACACTGAGGAAAGCTGACGACAGCAGCCAGTAAGGAGATGATGCAGTTAGCTGTCAGCAGTCCTCTCGTGAACAAAGATCTGGTAACCACACACACATATACACACATACTCACACACATGCTCCTTAATCTTTCCATCCATGAGGAACACACGTGACACACCTCTGCTACACCAGATTTTAGGAAAGAGAGTTTAGAAGGAGACAAGCGACCCTAGAGAGAGGTCGAGATGGAGATTAGCCTTAGAACAGAGAGAGAGAGAGAGATAGCGAGACAGGGAGGTAGCTACCCGGGACTTATACTCTTTCCGTGTGAGAGACCTGTTTAATATTTCCAAGACAAATAAAAATAGTCCCATACTATTCTTTACCTCTCCCGTCACTACATGACATCTGGTGGGGAAGCTACTACAAGATATAAAAGCCGCCCGACCACAAGTCTTTGTTCACGAGAGGACTGCTGACAGCTAACTGCATCATCTCCTTACTGGCCGCTGTCGTCAGCTTTCCTCAGTGTTAAGAGTGTGTAAGCATGTTTAGCACTGCTCGATTCTCGCAGACACAACACCTTCTCATCATCTGACTCCCTGCTTCTATCTGTCTCTCTATCTATCTATTTATCTATCTATCTATTATGATTTGTAAATATAATATTGGGTCCTACCACACATAATCATTCTTTACCTTCCTTCCTTCCCCCCCTTTTCTATACATCATTATTATTATTATTATGGTAGAGGAATGTCTCCCACATATGCCTACCAAATATCACAGTGAAACATGAAAAATGTGCAAATGACGGACGTCGCATTGCAAAACGTATGGATACATTGTCGTGTGTCACCATGACAAAACATGGCAAAGTATCCATGTCATCGGTATGCCTCGGGTTAAGTAACTAGGGTTACATGTTGCTGTTGATGGAAGAATAGATGCAGAAGTGAAGTTTAGAATGAATGATGTAGGAAAGGTGCTGGAAGGAATGACAAAAGTGTTTAGATGTCGTTTGCTTAGAATGGATGTAAAGAGAAGGCTGTATGAGGATGTTGTGGTACAGACAGCATTATGTGGGGCTGATATATGGAATATGTGAGCAGCAGAGAGGAAAAGTTTGAATGTAATGGAGATGAGGTGTCTGAGGAGTATGTGTGGAGTGATGTCTATGGATCGAGTGAGAAATGATGAAGTGCAAAGGAGAACTGGAGTTGTGCGGGAGATGGCTGATCAAGTTCATCAGCTGGTGATGCGATGGTCTGAGCATATGGAGAGAATGAATGATGAGCAATTGGTGAAAAAGTTAACTGGATCGTATGTGAGAGATGTAAGGCTGAGAGGAAGACCACGAGTAGGATGGATGGACAGTGTGAAGAGAGCACTGTATGCAAGAGGGATTTCTGTGCAGCAAGGAAGATCGGCTGCGCATGATAGGAATGATCGGAGAGAAACTGAGAATGAATAAATTATTATGCAACCCTGAGGGTATATTCTCCCGCATTTGGTCTGATCAACTGATCAGGGGAGCTGCGGGTAAGGGAATGGGTTCATTATTATGTGGCAAGGGTAAAACCAGCTCCACTGTCGGACCCTGCTGTGGATGTTGCTGACTTCAATGAGCAGTTGACCCTCATGTGATGTGGTGCAGTAAGGATCTGTCCCTTCTCTTGGGGCTAAGATGAGAATGAACGAGTTTGTGTGGATAAGTAAATTTGGAGTTTTGTTTTTTAATGCTAGGAAGAAGGAACCAAAGGCCATGAGACTGCAACAACTGCTCCTTCCAAGAGAAGAACAAATACAAGAGAAAGCCATATAAGATCCGATCATTTCGAGATGCCTGGACACAGTGGGTTTGAAAGACTGGAGATCATAGGAAGCAGGAAATACAGACAGAGGGAGACAGTTCCAGAGCTGACCTGTTGTATAAATGAAGGACTGGGAGTAACGGTTAACTCTTGCATTATAGTGTTGCACAGAAAAGGGATGAGAGTTTGCTGCTTGATGGGTGCTACATGCCCGTCGTGGAGGTGGAGGAATGCATGCAGACAGTTCAGAGGAGCAGCGACCAATGAAGTAGTGATATAAAAGAGATGAAGATACAAGAGTGTGGCGAAGAGACAGAGGTTGAAGGGAGCCAGTAAGAGGAGGAGAGTTAATGAGACGAAAAGCCTTTGACTCCACCCTATTGAGAAGAGCTGTTTGTTGAGAACCTCCCCACACATGAGTTGTACTCCACACAAGGGCAGATAAAACCTCTGTATAGAGTTAACAACTGTGCAGGGGTAAAAAAGAAACGGAGTCGGCTTAGCACACCTAATCTCTTGGAAGTAGATTTCACAAGAGATGTAATATGATCTTTCCAAGATAAGTCCCGAGTGAATGAAACCCCAAGCATGTTCAAGAATGATGCAGGATCAAGCTGAGTATTATTAAACATTAGCGGGTACATCTGTGGATGATTCTGTCAGGTTGATAGGTGTAAGAACTGAGTCTTTGATGCATTAAAAACAACAAGATTATTTTTACCCTAGTCAGAGATACAAGCCAAGTCAGAAATTAGGTGTGCCATAGCCTCATCCCTTGTTTGTTGAAGTAACTGCTAAGATGGACGTTGCAGGAACCGAATGGAAAGGTGAAAGGTGGAGTCATCAGCATACGAGTGGATAGGGTTGAATGTACAGCTTAGAAGGTCATTGATGAAAAAAAGGAAGAGAGTTGGTGATAGGACAGAGCCCTGAGGAACACCACTGTTGATAGATCTAGGAGAAGAACGATGGCCGTCTACAACAGCGCCTATAGAATGACCAGAAAGGAAGCTATAGATGAAGGCACAGATAGAAGGAAAGAAACTGTAAGAGTGCAGTTTGGAAATTAAACATTTGTGCCAGACTCGATCGAAGGTCTTTGAGATGTCAAGTGCAATGGCAAAGCTTTCGCCAAAGTCCCGAAAGGAGGATGACCAGGAGTCTGAAAGGTAGATGAGAAGATTGCCAGTGGTGCGTCCCTGACGGAACCCATACTAACGATCAGAAAGAAGGTTGTGATAGGAAAGATGTTTTAAAATTTTTCTATTAAGAATTGACTCAAAAACATTTGAGATACATGATGCTAAAGCAATTGGACAATAGTTAGAGGGTTGGGAATGGTCACCCATCTTTGGGACTGGCTGAATGAGAGCAAACTTCCAGCATGAAGGAAAGGTACAAGTTAACAGACAAAGACGTTAGAGATTGCCTAGGCAGGGTGTAAGCACAGAAGCACAGTTCTTGAGAACTAACAAGAGGGAATCCATCAGGCCCATATGCCTTGTTAATATTGAGGCCTGTGATGGCAGAGAATACATCAGCTGAAGAAAGTTTAATGTCAGCCATGAGGAAGTCAGAGGGGGGAAGTGATGGAGGAACAGCACTGGAATCGTCTATTTTGGAATTGGAGGAGAATGTCTGAGCGAAGAGATCTGTTTTATCAGTAGAAGAGATAGCTACTGAACCATCGGAATAGAAAAGAGGAAGGAAGGATGATGAGGAAAAGTTGTTAGAAAGGTTTTTGGCAAGGTTCCAGAAGAAGCAGGAAGAATTTAAGTTGGAGAGTTGAGAGCATTTAGTACGGATGAAATTATTTTTATAACAGTGAAGAACAGATTTAGCACAATTCCGGGCAGAAACATAAGCAAGATGTGATTCAGGGGTGGGTTGGCTCTGGTACCTTTTTTAGGCCCTCTCCTTGTTGCGGACAGCATTAGAACAAGTGTGATTTAAACCAAGGCTTTCTTGCATTAGTCAAAGGATATGAGAAAGGAATGTATGCTTCCATGCCAGAAAGAATATCCTCTGTAATGCACAAGGCACACTCTGTTGGCTCCTGGCCATGGAAGCAATAATCATTCCACGGAAAATCAAAGAAGTACTGCCTTAGGGCATCCCATCCGCAGCTCCAAAGTGCCACAGACGACGTTTCTTTGGAGGGTGCACAGGCCGTATTGGAGTGATGGGACAGGTTTAGGTGATAAGGTTGTGATTGGAGGAGCCCAACAGAGAGAAAAGATTAACAGTGTAAGTAGAAGGATTAGTTGTAAGGAAGAGGTCAAATATGTTGGAGCTCTCTCCAAGGCCGTCAGGGATACAAGTAGGGTGCTGTACAAGCTGCTGTAGGTCATTAAGGATAGAAAAGATGTAGGCTTGTTCACCGGGTGGACCAGTGAAAGGAGAGGAGAGCCATAGGTGGTGGTGAACATTGAAATCTCCTAGAATGGAGATTTCAGAGAAAGGAGAAATGGATAGAATTGTTCCATCATAGAAGTAAGATTGTATAAGAATTTTTGATAGTCAGTAGAATTAGGGGATAAGTAAACAGCACATATATATTTATTCTGAGAATGACAGGATAGCCGAAGCCAGAGTGTAGAGAATTCAGAAGGATCAAATTCAGGAACTCGGGAGCAAGATAAGTCGTTGTGTATATATAGACAACAGCCACCTTTGGCTTTGAAATGAGTGTAGAGAAAGTAAGAGGGTACAGAAATGGGTTTGCTGTCAGTTGCCTCAGACAGCTGAGTCTCAGTTAGAAAGAGAAGGTGAGGTTTAGAGGAGAGGTGATGCTCAACAGAGCGAAACTTTGAGGAAAGGCCACGATTCTTGCAGAAATGAAGAAATAAGTAAGTCAGACAATAGTTCCAGGAAGCTCAAGTCGTCACCGGGAGAGGGGCGGGAGGTGGGGGCATTTATGGTCCCCCCCCTGGGGACTTCTAGGCTGGGTGTTCAGACACCATATTTTTTAATTTGGAAAAGGAAGTGTAGTGTGTTCTGTGCGTGTAGTTTGGTGTATATAGTTAAACTTGTATTGGAGAGCATGCTGGCCTACTCTTTGTGTTACTGAGACACTGAAAATGTTCAGCAAAAGGGGATGGTCAGGAACTAGTCCTGAGGGCTGATGAAACGGGAGCTCCAGCTCTCCCTGTCATCAGCTTTCCATCCACCTCGGGAGTACTGCCCTGCTCGACTGGTGCTACTGTCTCAGCTACCTCCCTTTCTTGGGAAAAACAACCTATATATACAGTATATATATATATATATATATATATATATATATATATATATATATATATATATATATATATATATATATATATATATATATAAATTGTTTGGGGGTCCAACTAGGCAACATTCCTTAGCAATGTGTGCCTCTTAATTAGTGATTAGTGTTATGAGATGTTAAAAAAAAACACCAACATAGTGCCAGAGAAGACATTATTCTAATTACTCGATGACGATTCACAGACAGTAGAACGAAAGGAAAACGTAACTATCAAACATTCTTCTTCAAGAACACGAGATCAAGAAACAATCACATATCCTGTGAGAGGAGCTGAGGATAATAACATTTCTTGGACAGCTTTCTCTGATGTAGAAAGTGAAGATTATAGATCTGTCCTACATACATACAGAAACTTATTCATTAGGATACATAGGTCCGGAAATATATAAGCAACAATTCCTTCTCATAGCAATAAGGCATATCAAGTGAATTTGGTCAAACGCAATGGTGAGCGGACCTAATACCTCATCTTCAACTTCCTTAAATCAAGCATTGATGTACCATGAAGATAAGAATCTCACATAATTCTCAGGCACGGACAAAGATCACAACGATGTAATGTCACTTCTAAATGAGTATGAACAACTTTTTGAAAGAAGGCATATAACAGATGAGAATGAAAAGATTTTTTTTTTTTTTCATCAAGGATTAACCAAGAAAAGTGCCCAGCTGGCGATTTGCTTAGATCCGATAAGCTTTTATGAGCTCAAAAGTATGAAGAGTTTAAAACAGAATTCTTGATGAAATTTTCTATAAGTAAAAATATTTTGTGTATTATAACTCCAGAATTACTTAAGATCGTGGCTCTTATGAAACAACATACCACAAACCCTGCCTTAGGTGAAATTATGGTAGATGTGTCCATATTTAAGAGAATGCGGTTGACCAGTATAGAAATCTCAAATTTGGTAACAGCTGATGGGAAGATGTCACCAATGTATGTCGTTGACATCCTTGGTTATGTAGCTTCGTTGTGTAAATTACCTGATAGGGCACTCAAGATAGGCAAAACAGTTGTTTATACTCCAGGAAAGTGATTATTAGATTTTATGAACGAGGTAGAGATGAAATGCAGCAAAGCAGGCGTGAGTGAAATATCACAATCCAATACAACAAGGATGAGAATTACAGACACAGTGGCAGCTATGAATACATCTAAGACTAGTACAAAGCAAAAAAATCGCGACCTGAGAACAGACAAATAAAACACCTGACATCAAGGCAGCATTCGCAAACACCAGGCCACAGGCAGCCTAAAATATCTGCACATAGTCCAACCAGAAACCATTCCACAGAAAAACCAAAATATGGAAAGTCATCTCGTGGGTCACATTTGGGAGAGAGGCCTACTCAAAGTTATTATTGTTCAAATCCCGGTCCCATGAAAGCTGAGTGTTATATCAAACACAAGGAAAATGGTGATACAGAGACAGGGGTGCAGCTATATTGCAGAAATCATAAAACCAGAGGACACTGGACATCATATTGCAAGACATTTGAAATATTAATAAATATCTATTTTTAACCCCTATCCACTGGGTAATGTGCATACACATCAGAATCGGGCTCTTACGGGGTCGCTGGGTAGCGGCCACACACGCAAACATCTTACTGCTACTGTCTAAACCCACGACCATTTTCTTTCAATACTGTAGGGTAGGGAGGTACCCAAGGTACCTCACTGATGCGCAGTCGCAGTTCAGTTTGTTCAGGGCCTTGTGACAGAGCAGTGCAATGTCTACCTCATCCTTCTCATTCGATTACATCCCCGCAACTGCCAGGTTGACTGCATCATCAACCCTCGCCAAAGTTCAGCCCTTACCAATGGGGAAAGAGCTTAGTGACAGTGCCATAATTATGTCGTGCCCTGGATGTAGTTGTGTACTCCATGAGCATGAGTGATGAGACTTCCTCCGAAGGAGGGGGAAGCGACCACAATAAAAGTGAAGTATCGCTCTCTCTGTCCCCAACCTGCCCTGAAACACCTGAAAAACAACTACATTTGCTATGAAGAGGGCAAGGCCTACGAGAGTGATAATCTAATGTCAGAGGAGTTGGATGACCCTGGACATGGAGAAACCGAGGGAGATGGTGACGGTCATTTCCTCCACAAACACCGCCACTGCACCTCACCACCACTCTCACGGCCAGTTTGCCGCAGTCTCTCCCTCCAACGTCCCTAGTCACCACAACCCAGCACCTGGAGGGTATTTTCTTCCCACCCTGACCTTTCACATGTGCCCCAGTCTGGCCGTTCACCTATGGAAATTTCATTCTGCCCTAATGTGGTTTGACTGGGCTGCCAGTATCTCACCAGGGAAGGCCTGCGTCATGTGAGTCATCACCCCCATACGTCCCCACCTCTGTCTCTCCCTCCCCTTCCCCCCCTGCCCGTGGCTGTCCCCATGGACGTGCACGTGGGCAAGGGGGTGCTGCACGTGGTGTGAAAAAACGTGCTGATAAAAAAACACGGGCAAGGCTCCCTGGTGTTGGGAAAGTGGATGCCTGTGTGAGGGAGGAGGGGGCAGGATTTGAATCCTCTGTGCCTGCCATTGATGCAGAAGGTGCAGGTGTGCAGTTTGGTGAGCTGTTGCCTAGGTCCAGGACTATGATGTTCTTTTTCCAGGCAATTTTCATCACTGCAATAATACAGTATCTTGTGGCCGAGATAAACTATCAGCAGACCATAAGTGTGTGCTGGCTGGAGGTTTCGGCCAGTGAGAGTACCAGATTGAAGAACTGGGTTTCAGTGTAGGTGGGGGAGTTGTGTGGGTTTCCTTGACCATGATGAAGGTCCACGTGAGAGAAATGTGCTCCGTGATTATTGGTCCGTTGACGAACTTGTGGGCATACCTGTCTTTGGAAACTATATGGCCCATGATAGGTACCCGGCCATATTATGGTTCCTGCATTTCAACAGGAATTGTTGGCCAGCACCCAGTGACAGTCTATGGAAAAAAAATTCGGACCATGCTCAAAGAGCCTTTTGCAAGGCTCCTCCGGCCATTTCAGAAAGTGGTTATCAAGGAGTCGCTTGTGTTTTTCTGGGCCCATTTAACATTTATTCAGTATATTCCATCAATGCATCACTATTTTGGACTGAAACTCTTTGTCCTATGTGACTGCAAAACTGGATATGTGCTTGATGTAATAGTTTATTCAGCAACCAATGATGATTTACCTTCTGATGATCCCCATGGTTTCTCAGCATCATTTGTGAAAGTGCTGAAGGACAGGTATTTCAATAGGCACCTCATCCTATTCATTGACAATTATTACACCTCCCCTTCATTGACAAGTATTTGCTCGAACTTGGTACTGTATCCTTTAGAACTGTCTATGCTTGTAGAAAGAATTTTCCAGCTTCCCCTGAGAAAACTAAAAAAAAGGTTCCCTCCTAACCCGGAAATGTGGTAACATCTTAGCCCATATGTGGCACAATTAGAATGAGGTTTACAAGTTGACCACCGTTCATTAGGGGGTTATGGAGGACACAGGGAAGACAGGCTTCAGGAACAGGGAACTCATGTTCAAGCTAGATGCTGTCAACGACTACAACATCAACATGCGGCTTGTTGATAAGTTGGATGTGCTGATAGGGGAAGCTGATTACCTCCGTAAATCCTGTCCGTGGTACAAGAAGGCATTCTTACACCTTGATATTGCCGTCCTGAACAGTTATATTCTCTTGAAGCAGGCGTTGCAAAAGAATCTTTCTCCACGAGGGTTTGAGAAAGAGTTAGTACGCGAGCTGCTAGCAGAGTATGCAACTGCACAGTTGACAGTTGGGAGGCGGGGGATGTACCAGGCAGTGACGGCAGACAGGAGGAGCTGCACTGAGTATTTTCAGCATCACAGTCTTGTTGATGTAGGCCATACATCTGCAGGTCTGCCAGCAAACAGGCACTGCCATATGTGCACCAAGACAAAGCGTCCCTCCCCCACACGGAAAGATACTCCCTACCAATGTAATGAATTCAAGGTCCCGCCATCCTAAATGATTATTTGAGTATCACTCTGAATGTGATTATTGAGAGGGTGTGTGGGAAAGTGTAAGAAGTGAACAGGTGTGCAATTTTTTTTTTTTTTTTTTTTTTTTTGTGGGTTGTGTTTATGAGGAAAATAAAAATGTTTCTTGCAAATGGTAATGTGATCCCATTGTTGATAATATCTTGAGTAGCCCTACCTGATGTATGAAGGAAAACCAGGAGTGCATGTAAGAAAATTACTTTATTGGGTAGAACTATGACTTCTTTTCACTTACTCTTGAAATATTTGCAAAGATGTGCCATGGAACGTATTTGTGAGCTGAAGTACAATTAAGATAAGTTGTGCCAAACCTAAATAATTTGAGAATAGGAAAAAAAGCCAGAATTTGTGTACAAGTGTTTATCTCATACTGAACCATACAGCGTGCAATATGTTGAGCAAAGTTGCTTTGAAATGCAATACTGTGTTGAGCAGATCAAGATTTTTTCTGTACTTACTCTTGAAATATTTACGAACATGTTATATGAAGCATATTAGTGAGCTGAAGTACAAATAGTATAAGTTGTTGAGAGCATAAGTAATATTTTCACGATGCCTGAGAATAGTAGAAAAAAAAAACGATACTTATGTACAAGTGTAAACATCATACTGAATCGTACTGAATATTTGGTAGGTAAGGGGGTACTTGAGGAGATGTTGGTCAGTGGGACGGGGTATTAGGAGAGGGAGAAAATGTTGCAGTTATAGAGAGGGGAGAGGGGCTTGACAACCTTCCTTGGTTGCAAGGTGTGTGTGGAAGCAGAATGACATAGAGTAAGAGCGAGTGAGGAGATGGGCAGGAGGGAGTAGGATCATCACCAATATATGTGATGTTTGGTGTATGGGGGAAAAAAATCAGTACTCTTGAATCCTTAAGTGAATTGAATAATTGGTTGGTATAAAGCGTGAATTTGAAATGCAGTTGTTATCATATACAGAGGTTAAAGACTGCATAGTATTTTATATATTAATATGAAGGGTTTCTATGTAGTTAACTTTGTTCATAGCCAGTATATAGTATCTATTTTCCAGCAGTTAATAAATATCAGTCACTGGGTTGTTAAATTTAATAATCTACTGTGCAATACCTTCAATGTTTTAGTTTTTATTATTATGTGTCCGACTCAGGACAGACTTACAAGACAATTCCCTGAAGCCCAGCGGTTCTCCTACGTATTATACACCTCCACACGTCACAACTTTAGCACTAACACCCACCATCCATATTGAATACGTGCTGGGGCTGTCTCATACAGAACTGGAATATTGGTATCAGTGGGGGTATTTTTACAGAATGTCAGTGTGTTACATGGTAGGTCAGTAAATTTGCTCAAATGAGATTCTAATCCTTAAATTGTTACCCCAGCTGGGATTCAAACCCATGCTCACTGGGAAAAAAACAGACCACCTTTCTACCAACTCGGCCACCTACTAAGCAGCACGTGTCAGCTGGAAAATTAACCTAATCAGCCCATGCACATCTTTACTATTGTTATTTATTCAGCTTCGTAAAATGTCCCTGGGCTGCAGGGGTTAAGTGGACAAAATGCAGGTCTTGTGAATTAGAATCTCACGACTGAATTACATCAAGTTCCATCCATATCCGTCCATTAGCTTTACTAAATAAGTCTTATATTTTTGTCTCAAATAGTCAATAAGAAATCTCAGAAAAGCCATGAAAATATTTTCATTACTGTATTTGTACAAGCCTGATGGTTGACCCAAGCTGTTTTTGTTCTAACCTGGACTAAAATTGGCAAATTTCCATCTTATAGACAAAGTTGTAACAAGATTTTAAAATTGGCAAATCTCCACCTTGAATACTAAGTTGTAACAAGATTGTAAAATCGGCAAACCTCCATAACTGAATGCTGAGTTGTAACAGTATATTAAAACTGGCAAATCTCAATCTTGATTGCTGAGTTGTAACAATAGACTAACACTAGGATATGACGCTAGGCCTAAACAAAGCACTATGGAAGGATGTAGAGCTGTAAAACTTGGACCAGGTTAAGACAAAAAGGGTATAGTTTTATATTGCCACTGTAGTTGGGGTGCCCATCATCCACTCAATCAGTGTAGAGTGATGCCATATGAGCTGTACACTGAGTGACAAGCCCAATGGCTTCCTGTACCCAGGAAACCATTTACTACGCTGGGTGGTAATCATATAACCGAGGTTTCTGGCAGGGTTAAGTGTCCCCCAGATTCCCTTATCCAAAATCACTTAATCATGGCAGTCGTCTCAGAGAGCCTTGGAGGGCCCAATACCTGCCCAGGGCCCCAACCAAATGAGCAGACTCGCGTGGCCATGTGGAATGTGAGAGGTGTGAATGAGGAGAGCAAGAGGGTGAAAGTAGTGAATGTATTCAAGAGTGCGAGATATGCTGTGATGGCACTGTGTGAAACGAAGATGAAAGGGTGCGAAGTGGAGGAGTGGGAGGGTGTGAAATGTGTAAGATCGGGAATGAATGGGTGAGGAAGATGTAAGGAAGGAGTTGCTTTGTTGATGAATGAGGTGTGGCAGAGTGGAATGAGAGACTACAAATGTGTCAGCTCGAGGTGTATATATGCCAAGTTCAAGTTTGAGAAGGTGAGAGTGGCAGTGATTGTGGCATATGCATCCTGTGAGGACAGGAATGAGAGAGAGAAAGATTATGGGATGAGCTGGATGAAATAGTGGGAGAAATGCCCAGGAGCTGTAGGGTGATCATAATGGGGGATATGAATGTAAAAGTAGGCACTGGTCCTGAGGATGACATAAGGGGTTGTTATGGAGTACCAGGAGAAAATGATAATGGGAAGCAACTAAAGGATATGTGTCAGGAGAGGAGGTTGTGCATTTGTAACTCATATTTCAAACACAAAGATGCACAAAAATATACATGGTGTAGAGGAAAAGGCGATCGTGCTGAAAAAAGCCTGATTGATTACGTGCTCGTCGAGAGGTCGATGATGAGAATGGTTGCTGATATGAGGGCCGTGAGAGGATGACTGTCAGATCATATGATTGTGGTATGCAAGATCAAGCTAAGGCGAGTGAGGTGGATCAGGAGAGAGAGGAGCAGTCAGGGAGAAAGACTGAAAGTTGAGAAGCTGAGGATCAAAGAAATGGCAGATGATTACAGGATCAAAGTGGAGGAGTTAGAATCAGTGAACTGGAATGAAATGGACAAGGACAGCCTGTGGAATGCATATAGGGATTGCTTCGTTAGGAATGCTAAAGTGGTGTGTGGTGTGGCCGACTCCGTTCCTTCTTCACCCCCGCACAATTGTTGACTCTATAAGGGGGTTTTACCCATCCCTGTGTGGAGTACAACTCTCATGTGTGGGGAGGCTCTCCACATACAGCTCTTCTCAACAGGGTGGAGTCAAAGGCTTTTCGTCTCATTAACTCTCCTCCTCTTACTGACTCCCTTCAACCTCTGTCTCTTCGTCGCACTGTTGCATCTTTATGTCTTTTCTATCACTACTTCAATGGTCACTGCTCCTCTGAACTGTCTGCATGCATTCCTCCACCTCTACGACGGGAGTGTAGCACCCGTCTAGTAGCAACCTCCCATCCCTTTTCTGTCCAGCTCTCTATTGCAAGAGTTAACCGTTACTCCCAGTCCTTCATTTATGCAACAGGTCAGCTCTAGAACTGTCTCCTTCTGTCTGTGTTTCCTGCTTCCTATGATCTCCAGTCTTTCAAACGCAGTGTGCCCAGACATCTCGAAATGAGCGGATCTTGAATTTGGCCCTCTCTTGTATTTTATTTTTTTCTTGGAAGGAACAATAACTGCAGGTTCACGGCCTTTGGTTCCTCCTTCTTCGCATAAAAAAAGAAGAAAGGCCCGGCATTGTGGGATGAGGAGGTTAAGAGAGCAGTGGAGGAAAATAGGAAGAAATGGGTAAAGTGTTTACGGGATAGGGGTTCAGTTGAAATAAGAACTGAGTATTGTGAGAGCAAGAAGCACATAAAGAGATTAGTGAAGAGGATAAAGGAGGAGGTAAATAATAATCTGGGAAGAAAAATGAATGCAAACTACTCTGAAAAATGGAATTTATTCTGGAAAGAGGTGCAGAAATGTATAAGTGAAAGAGAAAAGAAATTTGATGGTGTAAAGGATGCAGGTGGTAGATTATTAACCCATGGAGATGAAGTAAGTACCAGATGGAAAGAATATTTTGAAGCCTGATGAAAGCGAATAGAGAGAGCAGAGCAGCTATAAACATGATTGGTTTTGGGGGTGTGCAGAGAAGGAATGCAGTGACAAGAGACGTGACACTCGCACAGGTGAAGAGTGCTGTGAAGTGGCTGAAAAATGGGAAAGGAGCTGAGATTGATGAGGTGTATACAGAGATGCTTAAGTGTAGTGGAGAGAGTGGAATAAAGTGCTTGTCGGAGATATGTAAGGAGGCATGGAGTGAAACTGTGCCTGCAGAATGGAAAAAGGCTGAGATTGTGCCCCTAAACAAAAATAAAGGTGAACGAAGTGAGTGCAAGAATTATCGTGGCATAAGTTTATTGAGTGTGGTAGGGAAGGTATATGGAAGAATTATTATAGAGAGTGTAAGAGAGATATCAGAAGTCCTAGTGAGTGATGAACAGGGTGGCTTTAGGAGTGGCAGAGGATGTGTGGATCAAGTATTTGCAGTAAGACAGAGAGAAGAGAAGGCTTATGAGAAGGACCATAAGGTGTTTATGGCATTCATGGATCTGGAAAAAGCATACAACAAAGTAGACAGAGAGAGATTGTAGAAAGTTTTGCGTATGTATGGTGTAGATGGTAAGCTGCTAAGTGCTGTCAAGAGTTTTTATGATGGTAGCGAAACGTGTAAGGGTTAATGGGCATCTAGGTGAATGGTTCACGATCGGTGTGGGCGTGCGACAAGGTTGTGTGATGTCCCCATGATGATTCAATATTGTTAAGATGTGAGATTTGCCAGCTAGGTGGTCGAGAAGCTTCTCGGAGTTTCGTGTAAGGTAGTTCCGGTATCGGTACGAGCCAGAGTTGCCAATTTACTTGCTGTTTTTGAGTGTGGTTATTTCCTAAGTTATGCATTATTTTTTCTGCTCTTTTTCCTCATAATGTTTTATTTAAGTGATTGCTTATGTAATTTAAGTTCCTATGGTAAATGATTTAGAGTGTTATGTAATGTAAGAAAACTTTGGCACGTTTTGGTTGTCTCTGAATTGGCAACTGTTGCCCATTGAGAGTATACTCGAAGTTTCTCGAATAACACAAGCTTATATAAAGACAGGGAGAGACTAGGCAAGTACAGTTGGGTTTTCAGTTCAGTTTGAGTGTAGTGCAGTGCTGTTGGTGAAGTTTGTGAAGTGTTGCTGGCAAGGATTCAGTACAAACGCAGTTAGTGAAGATTATTTTTGATCTTGTGAAAACTGTGAAGTGTTGTGAAGCATTGAGTGTAGTTGTTTAGTAAAGTGTGGATAGCTCCAGTGCTTTTGAGAATAGTTAGGTGAAGTTGGAAAGCGTTAAGTGGAATTACTTGGAAAATAAAGACAGTGAACTTTAAGGAGCCAGTGTTTATTTTCGCCTCAGCTGATCTTGTGTACTGTACACCTGAAGGCTGACCATGGGAAGAGCGACTCACTGGGCAACGTCCTTCCTGTATTGAACTACTGCTGTTGGAGCCTGTGACAGTGTGGGACGAGGACGTAACAATATATATATGGATGGACTTATGAGAGAAGTAAAAACACGAGTAATGGAGAGAGGGGTGGCGTTGGTAATGAATGGGGATGGATAGAATATCTCAAATTTGTTGCATGCTGATGATGCATTACTGCTTGCAAGTATCGGACAAGAATTTGGTAGACTAGTGCAGAGCTTTGCTAATGTCTGTGAGCGTCGTGCCTTGAGAGTAAATGTAGAAAAGAGTAAAGTGACGGTTACTGAGAGAGAAGGTGACTCCCAGTGTGATGTTACAGTGAATGGAGAAAGACTGGAATTGGTGAGAGAGTTCAAATACCTGGATACAGTGATAGAAAAGAGAGGAAAATGTGCAAAAGAAGTTGAAAGTAGAGTGGGACAAGGAAGAAAAGTAGCTGGTGCAATGAAGGCCTTGATAACAAACAGAGGCTTGAGTGTTGCAGCTGCACGAGGCTTACATGAGGTAGTGTTAGTGCCAACTTTAACCTATGAATGTGGGACTATGATGTGGCATGAAAATGAAAAGTCAAGAGTAAGAGCAGTGGAGATGGGACTGCTGAGGCATATATATGGAGTACAGAGTGTGGATAGGATATGAAATAATGTGATTCGTGAAAGGTGTGGAGTGATGAAGTCGGTGGACTCCAGAATCGAAGAGAGTGTACTGAGATGTTATGGTCATGTGGAGAGAATGGATAAAAGAGTGGTGAAAAATGTATATCTAAGCGAATTTGGAGGAGAAGGAGGAGTAGGAGAGGTAGGCCAAGGAGAAGATGGAGGGATATGGTGGATGAGTGTGTGCAGAAGAGAGGTTTGGAAGTCGGTGAGGCTAGGGCACTGACAAGACATCGAGCTGGCTGGATAAATGTTGTGCGGAGAAGCTCATGATCAGGGATTTTGGCACCCCTTTTTAACGTGGCAGCGTCCGGATTGACTTAATTGGATACGTTTATGTGAAGCTACAGAACATGGTTAATGTTTTTGGCATACCTGATGGAGCCATTATTGCGGGGGCTTCAATGATGAGCGAATGGAAGCGTACCCCATTAAATTGGACAAATTTGGGCTGTCTGAACATTGCTACGCCTCACCCTGCCCTTGGATGAGAAAGGAGGTCCGGATGATGATGATGATGATGATGGTGTAAGAGAAATGTTGTTCCCTCTGGATGAACAGCATGTGAGTATAGACAGACGATTCAATAACAAAATGCGTCTGGGGCTAAGGAAGGCATGAATGTGTAGGCTAATACTTGTATGAAAACTAACGTATGAATGTTTTGAAGAGAGTATAATAAACGATGATCATGTTTGTTGATGTTATGTTACAACAATCCAACTAATGAAGTAACACCTCGAAGTAAGCGACATCATTTGTTTACTGGACATCCGTAACACCGTTATTTAAATTATTATAATACCAGATATGCATTCATTATGCAGATACAGCATCTCATTACCTCCGCGTGATCCATCAGTACGATGAATGCATAACATTTATGTACAAGAAGCTAATGGCTGTCCATCACTCAAAGTAGCTATAAGCCTATGCAACAGGACATCTACATATACCATGGTTTGCGAATATAATGATTGTTTTTCCTCACAATAAAATAGACTGGATAATGTACAGTACAACATGAGATGACCGTTGTGTCACCTGCGTGATCATGAATCATTTGTGGCCACCCTGGTTCAACCACAAAAATGTTACAGCAGTTGAGTCACACACTGGCTAGACTCAGGTGCACCACCTTTCGAGACACTGGACATCTCACCTTAAAATATTTATGCCCAACTGCTGTTGTTCAACACATTGTATGACGATCATTAATTTAACACTCCATCACTCATCCAATACACGTTAATGCATAAGGAGTTACAGATCACCTCAGAACATTTGTGTAATCACAGCCTGCATCTTTCTTAATGAAACACGACAAAGTTTCGATACATGTGCCCCCACCACCTTTCCCCCTCCCCTCCGTTCCTCCTCGCCTCACAATGTTCCCCTGTCAGAGAAGAAATGGAAGCCAAAGGCATTACTTTTTGTTTCTCTCTCTACCATCCACTATACCTTCGTGACAAACAATTGTATTTGCAGAGTATGACTCGATAGATCATTGTTTTTGTGGGTACAGGATACTGTTTCGGAGGGGAGGCTCTGCCGTGTCTGCCCATTAACTTACTATTACTCTGATGTAAACAAATACAGTGGTGCGAAATTTCACCAAACACACCGCCAGCTGTACTCGTTAGAAGTGGAGGTAACTGTACAGCTTAGAAGGTCGTTGATGAATGAAAGGAAGAGAGTTGGTGATAGGGCAGAGCCCTGAGGAACACCACTATTGATAAATCTAGGAGAAGAACAGTGGCTACAACAGCAGCTACAGCTCGACCAGAAAGGAAGCTATAGAATCATGAAGTCACAGATAGAAGGATAGAAACCGTAAGAGGGCTGTTTGGAATTCACGCTGGGTTCTGCTGGCCGATTTGGGAAGGCAGTGGGAGGTGGAGAAGACGGGGGAAGTGGAGTTAGTAAAAGCAATGCAAGCAGCTCCTGCCCGGCCGTTAGCGAGGACAGAACTGTCAGTGTAGATGTGAACAGAATGGGAAGGGTAGGTGCAGGCTATGGTGTTAAGGGTTTCGGTGATGGAAAGCTGTGATAGGACTCGTAAGCGGTCATAAGCAGTCGTGTGTAGTGCACAGTAGGAGTTCTATGTGTCCAGGAAGGGGCAAAAGGTCAGTAGGTACTGGAGTGACAAGATCAGCACCGATACTGGTGGGATCACGGCCAGAAAGCTGGAGAGGACAGTTAAGTGCCAAACGAATTTCGTCTGAGCCAAGATGCCATCCCTGGCTTGTGAGTGTGCTGGATCAGATGGAGATGAGTGGTATCTGAGAGAATATCAACCAGCCGGGAGAAAAAGGATGAAGCAGGAGACGGAAATGTGGTCAGACACTGTGGTAAAGCAGACTCCATGCATATGAATGTGATCGGTAATGGGACACAGATTAAGTTCAGGGAGCATGCTGGATACTCTGGCAGATTTGAAACAACGAAGAATGAAATGGATAGCCCGATTTTGTACCACTTCAAGTGGTCAGAGCTGTCCTGGGGGGACAAGAGAATAAGAGTGATAGCATGATAATCAAGAAGGGAGGGAATATATAACGGGTAAAATGATCGAATGATGGGGATGCTAACCCCATGCGAGTCACAAGTGAGCGTGCCAAAGAGTTTAAGTCTGCAATGGAGGTGGGTGCAGATAATGGAGACATACTGAGAGGGGTTTAAAAACGAAGAATGAAAAAATCCGAGATATGTATAATCATGTATTACCTTAAGATGAACGCCGAGTAGGATTATGGTTGTGCAAGCAAGACTATGAGTAAGGGATAGAGTAAACAGTTTTGTTTTGGCAATGTCGATAATCAACCTACAAGCAGATGCACCCATGCCAAACTTAACTAGGAGGCACTGAAGAGTGACGGGAGAAGGGGAGGGGATGCAGATATCATCAGCATAGGTTATGATCAGAGAAGAGCCAGAGATAGAATCTGAAAGAGAAGTGGAAGAGTCTACTCATGAGAAAAATGAAGAGAAAGGGGCTAATGACGATATGCCAGAACTGAAAGGTCAGTAATCATTCACCGACCCACACAGCAGAATCTAAGTAGATTTGGGACAGGTAGCTTTCCAGCCAGCAGAACAGGCGGCCAGAGACACCCAGGTCTGCAAGTTCGTCAGGATGATAAAACTGTTTGCAAAGTCGAATGCAGCTTTAAGGTCAATGAAGGCTGCACAAGAGGAGGACGTGAGGTGAGTGAGTAATTCAGCAAGGCAATACTGTGTGCTCTGGCCTGGAAGGAAACCAAAGAGATGGGGAAAGGGCTGAACCTGATCACGGAGCCTTGCTAAAAGAATTCTCGAGGACTTTGCATATGCAGGAAGTCAGCGAAATGGGACGAAAATCAGGAATTAGGCTTAGGGATGGGGATGATGGTGCTACGGGTCCATTCTGCAGTGAGACTGCTTTTAGAGAGACTCAGATTGAACAGTGTAACTCTGGGATTGCCAGGGACTTGAGCAATGAGTCTGAGTGTGGCACACGTGATCCCATCATCACCCAGGGCAGTTGCCGAGCCTTACAACAGCACAAGGTACAACTCATCACTGGTGTTGGGGTGATCATTGAGGGGAGAGGGCGTGGAGTGAGCCTCTGTAATGCATACTGGCCTGTTTCTGCTGGCAGCTGAGAGGTGAGCCTTGATGGGGGCAGGCAGGGATGTCAGCTGAGATTGGGTGGACCATTTATCAACTACAGTAGGTGAACACCTAATTCAATGCAGAGGTTCACAGCTGGTGTTGACCAAAAAGCACCTATGGCTAAAAAAAGAACAGTATGATGAAGGGAATCAAGTTTCGAATGAGTATGGGCAAAGGCAGAAAAATAGACGTGACACACATAATCGAGTTTAGAAAGAATCAGGACAGAATGGAGATGAAGAAGCGCGGTGCGATTAGCACCCCGCAAAAGATGAGACAGAGTTTGTAATAAGCGAAGGTGATGAAGAGTGGAAGAATGAAGGGAAGAAACATGTGCATATCAGTTTAACTGAGAGTCATAGCTAATGCCAAGAAAAGTTCCAGAAGGCCAATAAGGGAGAGGGGTGTCATACAGGTCAAGGGGCGGTTGAGGTATAGTACGGGAATGGGTAAACGACATTGCATAAGACTTGGAGACAGAGAAACGAAAACCATGAGTGGTGGCCCAAGTGGAGGCTGCTGAATAAGGGACTGGAGAGGAAAAGATCCCAAACTTCAGCGTAAAGAGCAAAATCACCGACATACAGAGAGGCGGAAGTAGAGGAAAGCAGAGAAGAGAAAATCTTAATTGCGATGAGAAAAAGGGTAGTACTAAGGGCACAGGTCTGGAGGATGCCTTCATGCTGGGGGAAGGCAGGGGAGAGACAGGCACCGAGGTGGATGTGGCAGATGAGGAAGGAAAGGAAATTTTGAAGAAATACACCAGTGTTACCAAGAAGACCAAGGGAAAGAAGACAACGCAAAATATGACAGCGCCACATGGTATCGTATGCCTATTCCAAATAAAAAAATATAGTATTGGCAGACTGCCGAAGAGAAAAAGCAGAATGGATAAAAGACTCCAAAGGAGAGGATCTAAAGGGCTACAAGCTTTTTTTTTTTTTTTTTTTTTAATGTGTCCGACCCTGGGCATAGGCTTCACAGCCTGCACCCAAGGCCCAGTAGTCCTCCTACATTCCATACATTCCATACATGTCACCACTTCGGCACTAACACCAATCGTCCATATTGAATACATGCTAGGGCTGTCTTATACAGGACTGTTGTATTTGTATTAGTAGGGGTATTTTTACGACATGTCGGCGGGTCTTCTGGTAGATCAGTAAAGTCTGCTTTTTATTAAATTCAAATCCTTAACCCGTTGGCTGCGGTATTTACTTCAAAGGGACCCTTTCCCTGTGCGGCTTTTTCGGCAAAACTCAACTCTCGCAAAACAACACGAAATATACATCAGTGTGAACGCCATATATCTGTGTATCCACTGGTAAACATTTTTTTTTTTTCTAAAACACCGTGGTAAAGGCGAAGTTGTGAACAGAAGTTAGAGAAGTTGGTGACATAAAACATCTTACATTTACCGAGAGTGAGAGAAAATGGAGCATCACAGCGGACACTAATATAAACTGAATACACCGATACAAATGTAAACCACATCAGGAAAGGGTAATGCTGATAAAGTACGTGGCTGATGTGGACCGTGGAATATAAGAAAAATATGTGGATTTGGATATGGCATGGATATGAATGATAAGGTGATGTTCTAGTCACACCGACATATCTGTGCACTCCAGAGTAAAATGTCCTGGTATGCTCACAAGTTAGCTAGTTAGTGACATTAAGAATTTGTTGTGTGTGTGTGTGTGTGTGTGTGTGTCTAGACCAGCCACTAAACTGTGTAAGTCGGTGCAAACACAAACCATGGGGGAAAAGGGGGGAGTGCTGATGAAAAAGCTCATGTGTACTGCGTAAAAAAAGAAAAAAGCCCACTGGCTACACCTCGCCCCTTATGCAAGACGCCCGTGCTTTGGCAGACACACACACACACACACACACAAACACACACACACACACACACACACACACACACACACACAGTACAATACAAGAATAATACGTGGATATGGATATGGAAACAAACCATAGGGGGTAAAAAAGGGGTGAACTGATGAAGAGAGAGAGAGAGAGAGAGAGAGAGAGAGAGAGAGAGACCGGTGGGAGATGGGAGAGACAAAGACGAGGTTTGGTCAGGTCAAGGTCATTTCCACAGGACGGGTGAAGGTAATGGATAAACGGACTGAGGCGGGGCTGCCGGAAATCAAGTGTGCGGTGTGAACTGCACTATTTCCTGGCTCTAATAAATATATTTCCATACTCATGAGATGTGATTATAGAAGATGACTAACAGTCTGTTGTCAGATGAGGTCGAGGAAGCCTAATCTTCAAATACTGTGGGTGATATATCGGAGTTGTCACTTTAGCGGGGTTAAGTTTCAGATTTCCTGCATTCCTCGCATTCCTTTGGCATTGTTTATTACGGAAGACATGGATATGGATGAAAGAGTTATGTTCAAGTCATACAAGCACACATACACATGGATAGGATAATAGCTGGCTAAAATGCTGTCATTATTATACTGTGGTGGCTTATATAAGGGTGGTTTCACTAAAGTACGGTCAAGGTTCAGATAAAGTATCCTGCCTTCCATCCATTCATTTGAAACTGTACAGGACTGAATGTAACAAGCATGGATATGGATTACAGGGTTATGGTCAAGTCATACTGACACACACATAACTGTCCATGGGATAATAGCTACCTGTATATTGCAAAATGGGTGAAGAGTCTCATTATCCTTTTTTTTTTTTTTTTTTTTTCACTGACAGGCATATGGGAAACTATGGTATGAATGTCTTTCACTTCCAAGGGCCGTGGTAGCTCCGTGGTAAACGATTGAGTGGTGACAAAGAGAGATGGTTGGCTACGGAAGTGGATCGAGGGTTTCCTATCATTTTTTTATTATTTTGTTTTTACAAACTCGTGTCAGTTTCCTGAGGAAAATGACACGAGTTCATTTTCCTCAGAAAAATTACACGGGTTTGAAGAACCTGAAACGAGATTTTTTTTTTATTATTAATTCATAGGTATTATTTTATTTACTTTTTTTTTTTATATACACTCAGACTCTCCTAGCCATAAAAATATAACATAGAACATAAACTGTGTTGGCACACTATGAGTGGAGGTAGATTTGTCCCGTGACTGCTCGCTACATCCACCCTCCATCGTGACTGGCAGGTGACTGTGAGAAGGGGTTGACAGGTGTCCCTATGACCTACAATCTGTCCCACTTTGGGAAGTAGTTCCGGGCTAGATGTGGGTGTGTCGCACGCATTCAGGAATGTCCAGATATGGGTGTTTCGAAGTTTACGGGTTAAACTGTTTCCTGCCCAGTGGGGATTTGAATCTGGGTCCGGTAAGACAGCAGGCCACCTCTCTACTGACTGAGCTACCGCCTTTTGATTTGGGAACTGTAATGGGGAAAGAAGACAATGGGATTCAAGGTGCCATATAAGTCGATGACTGATCATACAGTACGTTCAAGTACTTTACATAAACAACTGATCAGAGCAATGGGACGGTAGTCTTGAGGAAGGCAATTGGTTTTACCAGGCTTTAGAAATGATGGAATGACCGCCACACGCCAGGAGGGAGGAAGGAAACCCTCAGAAAAAATCCTGTTGTAAATGGCCAAAAGAAAAGACAGGGCACTGGGAGAGTGATGTAGCAACATACTCTAATGAATACCATCAAGACCTTCACAGGATCTTTACACAACGACGCCATTTCATGGAGAGGGAGAAAGAAGCATTAATAGCCCCCTTCACAGATAAAGTAAAAGAAATCAGAAAAGATTCCGAAAGAGATTTAATACAGTGAAAATCTGGAGAGAGGTGGGACCCCATGCTTACAAGACTAAAATAACTACCTAAAGCTTCAGCAATCATGATGCATCAGCTGCAGAACCACCATCTAAAGAAAACACAGAAGCCTGAGGCGGGATATGCTTACCAGAGATTCTACAGATACGAGACCAAAGTGCTACAATGGAGATGTTCACCGAAATGCTAAAAGCAAAGGACGTCCAACTGTGGCATTTTGCTTGACAGATAATATGGTGGAAGGCAGCAGATGCATGCTGAAATATTAAGGGACTACTGGAATAGTCCTGTGTAGATTATCGACGACGGAAGCTATTCCAGGCAGCATGTTTAATATGGAGGACACGCTTGCATTCAGGAGTCCACCACAGCACAGTTGTAGCTGTAGGAGCTCTGGTGGGATAGCAGTAAGGGCAGCTCCAAAAATCAGAACCAGGAAGAAAGAAAGCAACCTGTGGGGAGAGGAAAAGGAGGAAGGAGGTAAACAGGGGACCATAAGAGAAGAAAATACGCTCCAGTTAGCAGCACGAAACTGCCAACGGGGAGGACGAGGAACCGGACAGAAAGATGTAAGGGAAAGCTTGATAGGAAAGTGGTCATTAAAAAGTGTCATCCAGAACAAACCGATGGTAATCAAAGGAAATAGAAGAACAAAGAGACAGATCGATGCAGGAATATGAATGAATATGAAGGTCAACCAGTGTATATCAAGGGAAATAAGAGAACAAAGAGACAGATCGATGCAGGAAAAGGAATGAGTATGAGAACCAGTAATGGGTAAAAACAGATCAGACGAAGAAAGAAACTGTTCAAAGAGGCGACCCCTAAGGGTGACAGTGGAGTCACCCCAAAGGGTATGCTGGCAATTGAAGTCTCCAATGATGAGAATCGGAGGAGGAAGGGAATGAAGTAAGGAGGAAAAGACAGAAAAATCAAAAGGAGTAGGAGATAAATACTGTAGAGAAAGCAGACAGTGACCCAGTGGTGAAGAAACAGACAGGCAGAAGCATGAGGGATAGAGAAGGAACAGAAAGGTGTTCAAAAAGAATAGTGTAAATGAGAAGAGCTGCAGAAGGAGATGGGGAACCGTGAAAAGTAAAACCTGGAACAGGAACAGAGGAAGCATGGAGAAAAGTTTTTAGGAGAGCTACAAGCAGAGGATCATGAACGGATATGAGGTATCGTAAGGAAGGACGATGGGATGCAAAACTGTGTATATTCAACTGTAGAAGAGCCATGACGGAAAATAACAATTGAGACTGGAAGAGGGTGGTGCACACACATGATAGTCACAGCAATGATGTCCGGGAGGCATAGGGAGATCGAGGATCAAAAGAATAGAAGAGAAAAAGAAACAGAAGTCACTGGAGGGGGGGGGGGAAGGACATAGAGTTGGGGAGAGGGGAAGGTTCAAGAGAAGGAGGAGGAACAGGAGTTGGGGCAAGGTAAGAGGGAGGTGGATTAACGTCCACAGAAACAAGGGAGGACATGGAGGAAGTATGGCGAATGTGAATGGTCTCTGTATCTGAGGGAAACAGAACAGAACAGGATACCAACGAGATGACCCGAGGGTGCTGACAGGTGGATAAGCGAGAGGATGAGGTACTGGGAGGAGAAGTGAATCGTGAGTGACGTTTGGGAGGTCGGACAGGAGAAGCTGGGGGGTAGAGACCAGGAATGTGAGATGGGGAAGTGTGAACACTTTGATGTTCGTGTGTAGGATGAGAAAGTGATGTAAGACAGGACCGAAAAGTTACAGAGGTAGAGGGAGACGGGGCAGGAAACGAGGAACAAAAGACGGAAGGGGAAGAATCAAGAAGAGAAACAAGAGCACAGAAAGAATTAGAGACAGGGACTGAAGCCGAGACACTGGGGGAGCTGGAGACTGGCAACACCATGCGAGGAGGACGGGCTAGGCATGCATTCATAATGGCTGGAAAGTGACTGAGGTTGCAAACTCGGTGATGGGCATCACAGAAGGAAAGCTCAGTTTTCCATCGGACCCTAGACTCTTCTGTCTCAAATAGATAAACGGGACATTGCCAGTAGGTGGCAGAATGGCTACTCTGACAATTAGGGCACCACCGGATGGTGGAAGTACAGTCCAAGGATTGATGAACTGATTGAACATAATTAAAATCTGGCGAAGCAATTAACAGGGTCAAATGTTGCCGGACAACAAGATAAAAGATGCTGTATATAAAATATGCATATTTAAATAAAGGTAATAACCATTAGCCGAAATAAAAACACTGCATATAACAAGAGAATAGTTTATAAATGATCAAGTACTTAGAGAAGTGGAAGGAGGCCCGCCCCCTGGAGAAAGCTAAAAGTAATAGTAATATCGTTGGAGGCTCCACCAAGCATCGAGGACAAACGGTAGGCATCATCTGTCCCCTGATGCCTGTGGAGTAATCTATGGCACAGGTCACCCAAACTTGGATACTCGGCCAGCAAATGACTGACAGTAAGACAAACAAGGCATTCAGCATAGTACAGTTGAGTCCTACCACTCATCAAGAACTCATGCATAAGCTGACAGTGCCCAATGCGAAGCTTGGCAAGAGCCTCCTCCAATTGCCGAGGCATGGAAGAGAGAACCCTTGGCACAATCACTCTTGAAAAAATTTCTTTTAGCTTATTATGAACAACACCATTGCACTGTCTCTGCCAACACTTACGAATTATGTACCGCAAGTAAGGTGTTACAACTGGAGCAGGAAGCAGACAGTCAGTAGAGGAACATCAAGAAGACACAGCTTTAGCTAAAGTATCTGTCCTCTCGTTGCCCACTACACCAACATGCGCAGAAACCCAACAGAAATCCACATGACGACCACGATGGCCAAGAAGAAGAAGACACTCTAAAATCGATAAAATCAGTGGATGGGATGTATTCAAAGACGCCAGTGCAGAGAGAGCACTATAGGAGTCGCTAAAAATCACATAACGACATTGGGGGAGAGTAAAAATGATTTGGAGAGCATATAAAATCGCAGTCAGTTCCACCGTATATACAGAAGCAGTACCAAGAAGACTACCTCCACTACAAAAGGATGGGAAGACAACACCAAAGCCTACTCCAGCATCAGTCTTAGATCTGTTATTATAGACAGGGACACAGCGTTCATGAGCTGAGGCATGTTCTAAAAAGTGAGAGAGGGGCACCTGAGAGGGAAGTGTGCTTTTTTTACCAACAGTGGACTTACAAAATGTCACATAAGGGAATTGCCAAAAACCAACCCTCAGGATCTGATGTGGACAGACTGCCAATATCGGAACAGAGAGGGCTAACATAACAGATTGGGCTCTGTAACCATAGGGCTTTGGGAATCTAGGACGAATGTCATAAACAGATGATCAAGAATCCTGGGAGATGATGGCCCAAAAAAACTGCATCCAGAATGCGGTGAAGATGATACCAACACATAATCATCAATGACTGGTGATGTAAATCCAAGGGGAGTACAAACAAACTTGAAATCTGGGATGACGTGAATGCTCTGGTTGCCAGAAGTACATCAGCATGATGCACAGAATGTAACAACTAGAGATGGGCATTTGTTGCAAAGGAGTAGATCTCACACCCATAATCAAGTTTAGGAAGGATAAGAGACCTATGCAAGAGGAGGAGGGTCTGACGGTCAGCAAGCTAAGAGCTTAGAGCCAAACTTCTTGAAAGACTTAATATTTACAAGCTGCCTACAGAACGAATTTGAGGAACCCAAGATAGTTGTCTATCAAATATAAGTCCCAGAAACCGCGTTTCTGCCACACAGGATATTCTCTGACCATAGAGATACAAGTCAGGGTCTGGGTGAACCCCCCAAAGATGACAAAAATGCATAGCCATGTTAAAGTAAAATGGAAGCCACGAGATTCAGCCCACTCAGAAATTTTATTAATACTGTAACCAGCTGCAACTTCCTCTCTATCAGGGACATTCTTGATGCAGTGAAGGAAACTGAGAGGTCATCTACAAATAATGAGCCTCGTACACCATCAGGAAGTACACTGATTACATTTTTGATGGCCACAGCAAAGAGAGTAACACTAAGGATACTCCCCTGTGGTACCCCTTCTTCAAGTGCACGGGCATTAGAAAGCACTCCTCTTACTCAGACACTTAAGAAAAGGTTAGATAAAAACTGTTGAATAAAAATAGGCAAGTGTCCACGAAGACCATAGTTATGAAGAGAAAGTAAAATTTCATGATGCTAGACGGTGTTAGATGCATTCTCTAGATCGAAGAAAACTGTGACCAAATGTTGGTTAGTGGAGAACGCATCACAGACAGAAGACTCCAAGGACAAAAGGGCATCATTGGCAGATTGCATTTTATAAAAACCATACTGGACAGGTGATAAGGAACTGTCCCTCTCTAAATACCACATGAGCCAGCAATCAACCATCTTCCCCAGCACCTTGCACACACAAGAGGTCAGAGAGATGGGACGATAATTTGTTGCCTGCAAATGATCGTTTCCGGGCTTAGAGATGGGGATAACCACACCAACACCCCAAGAAGATGGAAACTCACCAGTAAACCAAACTCTATTATACAGTGCCAGCAAAAAGGAGAGTCATCAGACATCTGATGTAAAATGGCATATGGAATATCATTATAGCCTGGAGACAAATCATGTTGCTGTGATGAAGCTGCCCAAAGCTCAGAAACAGAAAAGGGGACATTGTAAGACTTTCTCCCAGAAGAGTACGTGATTCCAAGCACCGATGTTGGAATGCTGAATATGATTCGGTGTCCTTTTTGGACACACCAGCAAAATGCTAGATAAACGCTTCAGCAACTGTGAATGGATCAGATACACTCTCGCATCAGATAAAACAGGAGGGGAAGGAACAGGAAATTTGCCAGAAATCTTTCTGTCCTGGTTCCACACATGGGTAAGAGAAGTCCTCGAGTGAAGGGAGGAAATATACTCATGCCAAGATGTATGTCTGGCCTCTTTCAATACACGTGCTTAAGCATGTGCCATCTGAAAAGCCACCAAATATTGAGTGTCCCCATGATGGTGGCGAATACAAGTTATGGCGACTCATTTGACCCTCACAGCAGAGGTGTATTCAGGGGGCCACCAGGGAACTGGATTTTTAGGAAATCGACCAGATTTCTTGGGAATAGATCAAAGAGGTGCTGAGTGCATTACATCAGGTATATATGCATCGGCCTCATCAGCACTACGGAAATCGTCCACAGTGCGGTCAGTGGAACGTAATTCCCCGAAAAGTGGCCAGTTTGCCTTATCCAGGCACCAGTGAGGAAGCCTAAATTGTGGCTGACACTCTGTAGAAGTTAAAATAAGTGGGAAGTGATCACTCCCATGCATCTCTGGCAACACACTCCAACTAAAATCTAAAACAGCAGTAGCTGAGCATAGAGACAAATCAATGGCCGTGAAAACAATAGTTTGACCATGAAAATACGTCATCTCACCTGAATTCAACACACCCAATGCCTCATCCTCCAGCAAAGAGGCCAGCATAGCATCCCTAAGGTCGGTCACACTGTCACCCCACAGTTGGTGACGACCATTTAGATCACCCAGTAAGGTGGTCGGGATCTACCCTTTCAACGAGGGCACTAGGGGAGAGATACAAACTACACACCGTTTAATGAAGGTGAAGGAAAAACTGAATGACAACAGCATGCAGTGGAGTCCAAAGACTCAGACATGTGAGTGGTATATCACAGCAAACTAGGATTGTATCACAGCAAACTAGGATTGTAGTACCACCATGATGTCCTTAGCCAGGAAGAGGATCAGAATAAAATACATGGTAACAAGGAGGACTGGAAGGGGCAGCATCTCCAACCATGATCTTCTGGATGCATATACATACTGGGGAAAAGCGGGCAATAAGACTACGCAATTCCTCCCAACTAGCACATAAACCATGACAATTCCATTGAATTATAGATGCCATATTGAATTTGTATTATATCATGGCACTTCCAGTACAAGGTAGAGTAGTGGATGTTGGAGTGGCCCTGGTGAGAGAAGATAGTGTTTGGAAACTCCCTGTACTGTTGTTTGCAGATGATACTGTGTTGTTGAGTGAAGACGAAGGGGAGCTGCGAGGCTTGGTGGATGAGTTTGGGAGAGTGTGTAAGAAACGGAATCTAAAGGTGAATGTAGGGAAGAGTAAAGTGATGGTCTTTGAGAGAGGTGAAGTCAGTGAATGTACAGCGAGGTTGGATGGTGAGGAATTGGAAAATGTGAGTACGTTTAAGTACTTGGGTAGTGTGATGAGTAAGGATGGAGGTTTGGAGGGTGAAGTGCTTGAAAGGGTACAGCAGGGAAGAAAGGTTGCTGGTTCTTTGAAAGCAGTGATAAGAAACAGGGAAGTGAGCATGGAAGTGAAAAAGTTACTACATGACAGTATTGTGATACCAACTCTAACGTATGGAAGTGAAGCTTGGACGTTGTTGGAAGGACACAAGTCAAGAGTGAGAGCAGTGGAAATGAGTTATTTGAGAGGAGCCTGTGGAGTCACATGGAGAGACAGGCTGACGAATGAGGATATAAAGGAGCGTTGTGGTGTGGATGTGGATGTGATAGGAAGTGCTATAAGGAACACACTGAGGTGGTTTGGCCAAGTGGAGAGGATGGAGGGTGAGAGACTGACGAAGAGAGTGTATGTGAGTGAGGTGGAGGAAGGAAGAGGGAGGGGGAGACCGAGGATGAGATGGAGGGATGGGGTGGAGAGGTATATGAGAGAGGGGAGTGTGAGTTGGGAGCAGGGCAGTGAAATGGCGGGGGACAGGACGACGAGGAGGCGATATGTTTGTGGCCACCCCAAACGGGATTGAGGCGTCTGGCAATAGATAGATAGATAGACTTCTAGTACCAGAGTTTTGGACACTAGGAACCTTGATGGGTTTCCAAGTACCTGGCCTAGGGTTAGGTTTATTAACCTGTGCATTGCACAATTACCTTTTTTTTTTTTTTTTATCCCACCCTGTGGTGCGCAAGAAAACTAAGGAATTTTTTTTTTCAGTTTTTTATTGTAAACTTGAAGATAAACATCCAGGGCATCATCTGGTGAAAAAAAAATCTCTCTCTCTCTGTCTTTGCGTAGGCCAATACCTAAGTTTACATACGGGAGTAGTGAAAATATGAAAAAAATCATTTTTTTTTATTATAAACTTGAAGATAAACATCCAGGGAATCATCTGGTGAAAAATAAACTCTCTCACTCTCCGTCTCTGCTGAGGGCCATGCATAAGTTTACGTACGGGAGTAGAGAAAAAAAGAAGAAAAATCAAAATTTTTTATTTGTTTTTGTTTATTATATACTTGAAGGGAAACACCCAGGGCATCATCTGGTGAAAAGAAAAAATCTCTCTCTCTCCATCTTTGCATAGCGCCATGCATAAGTTTGCGTGGGGGGGGGGATCGATTTGTTTACGGTGATGCATGGCCAGCACAGCCTGAGCTGTGGCTCTTAACGCGAGGCTACCCACCCTGAGCTGTGGCTCGCAATCCGTGGGTTAACAGGTTCCTAACCATGGCCAACCCTTTGGATTTTAAAGATGGCAAAGAGGAGGAAGAAGAAGGCTGGACAATGCTCTTCTTCTGTGGTGGAGCAAGAAATGGCTTGGTAGGGGGACCACAAGCTGCCTTGGCTGGAACAGAACAGGCAGTGCCATCAAGGGGTGAAGTACTAACAGCAGTGCACCCCACAGTATCAGAATCCTGAGAGCGCATGGTCACATTCAGCTGAGGAGGTGCATCAACAACCCAGGCATCACCACTGTCTGGACCATCAGTGAAACACCATCCCCACCGTGCACTCACCCAGACCCCTGAGAGTCCTAAGCAGAATGAGTAGTGGACTCCACAGCAGAAACCTTTGGTGTTAGAGCCTCAGAGTCTGTGTATTCTGATGAACCATGGTGATGCTTGCCATGCACAGGAGGGACGTCGAAATTTTTGGATATGTCAGGACATGGAGATGCATCAACATGGACGTCTGCCATCATCACAGAAGAGAGTAAACCCCCAGCCACCGATGTGGGGGCAGAAACAGTCAGAGTATAGAGTGGATGAACATCACTGTCACATGCATTATCAATTCCGGAGACAAATCTGGCAAATCATCAGATGGAAAAGTGTTCACAGTAATGAGTCGATGCAACTTCTTGGACACAGAACGATGCACAGGTGCTCCAGATAGGACAGAAGCATACTGCAAGTAACCCCGGGTTGGAAGAAGCATGTCTAGGCTCTCCTCTTTGCCTCAGGAAACGAAACCCTCTCACGAGTACGAATGGGCAAAATCTCCCTTTCCTAGCAGTTTTGTGGATAGCTCTTAGAAGACACAGCATGAGGACCTCCACAGTGATAGTATTCAAGGGGTCCTGAACAGTCGCTGGTATGACTTGGTCCGCCACATGAGACACACCAGGAAGGCAGCTTGTGGATGGTGGCAAAAGCCTCTAACATGCCCATACCCCTGACAGCAAAAACACCTTTGGGTGGTTGGAACATAGGGCTACACAAGAAGAGAAAGCCAGGCGAGTTTAACAGCTGTAGGCAGCGTTTACCTGTCAAATGTCAGGAACAATGTCAGCGTCGGGGTCAAGATACTTCCTGTAGGTGCTTGACATTCGCCACACCAGAAAACTACAGTTCCCCTAACAACTGTGCCTCTGTGTATTTGAGGAGGTCGCAGGAAAAAATTACTCTTTTACAGCAGTTAAAATTGACATGAGGAACACATTATACTGCAGAACCAGAAATAATGGTCAGGGCTACTATACTTGAGCTCTCTTCTGGGGAAGCCACCTTGATAAGGATGCTTCCATCCCCTTGAGAAAAGATTTTCGGTTCCCTACCGCAAACAGAGACATTGCCACAGTGTAGTTAAAAAATGTCAATATCTTGGACTGACCTGCTAACAAAGGGCTTCATTACCAAAAACTTGGCATATGACTCTGCCACCGTGACTTCTCGGCCGGATCCCAGAGCCAAACCAACCAGACGTGACTTCCTCCTATTCCCAGTTCAATGCTGGGGCGGAGAAGGAAAGTCTCCAGGGTCCTGGAAAGGCTCCAGAGTGGCAATGAGGGAGGAAGAGTCTGAAGTGAGTCCAGGGACAGATGTTGCGTTGTCAACAACATTTTTATTATAATCAGCCATTAAGAAAACCAACAACTTCATTCCTCCACCGCTCCACCCACCATAGAGCCCAATAAGGGGAGGCCATATGCCAAGGACAACACCAATGGCAGCCCCAGAGGTAGCAGAAGAGTATATGCAGGTAACCACTGGGAGACCCAGACGCCCCCCAGTGCCCACTTGACCCTAGCCAACATCCAATTAACCTGATTGGGCCCAACCAGGCCACCCATCTAGCCAGAATAAGGGACCAAAGAGGTGTATTGTTAACTGCAGGGTGCAGCGTGCAGCATTGCTCAACCCCCAGGACTCCCATCTCCCAGCATTATGGGATGCCATGCATGGCAAACACATGGGGAGGCAACAGTCCCACCCTAGATAACAAATAGCCAAGGACTAACATCACCAGCAGGGCTCCTCCACCATTGATGTAGGGGATGTTTGATTCACGAAACTGACAAATGCCAAACTCTACAAAGGTAGGAAGGCCTCCCATGTAGGTGGCACCGCCAACCATGCTTCAAGCCCCGCCACCATGTCAAGGTGACTGACCAAGGAAGTATGACCAGCCTGCTCACAACTGGGGCAGACTGCAGTTGATCAGCAGCATTTAGCAGAGTGGCCAAAGAGCCAACAAGATGTGCACTGGTGAGGTAATGGAAGAAACTGGCGAACCTAGAGACCAGTGTCCCCAATTATGGTTGTAGGGGACAGATCTCGAGATGCAAAGACAATCTTGATAATGCTGGCTGGTTCCTGTCAGCGTCTACGAGAAGGAATGGTATAACATTGAACTGAGCAAATGGGATGACTTTGCTCAGATAGAATGAGCTCAGTATCACCAGAGCACTTTGTGAAAGCTCTCTGGCCAAAGGACATGGACCATGGTAAGTAAGAGGTGTCAGATGAGGAATTAAGTTGGATGTCTGGGGAAATGGGTTGTCCTGAACTGTTGACCAGGGATGCCACCTTCTTGGCCTGGGCAGCATTGCGAAGTACAAGGAGGTGGGAACCGTTTGGACAGGCCAAGAAGATGATATCCCTACCTACCTGGTGAAATACAGAGAGGTGGAGCGAGAGGTTGTCATCTGTGTTCATAATATTGAAAAATTTCGTCCATGTCTGCGTCTCGATAACGTGGTCATAGGTACTTGTAGGGAGATAGGAAAGTCGATTGTGGATCGTCAAGCACAGCCAGAATGAAGCTGTGAGACATAGTGTCAACGAGCTGTTACAGCACACTTGGGTTACGGAGTTTTATTGCACAGTTATAACAATAGTGAGTTACAGCGTAACGAAGCGTGACAGCCAAGTCTCCTGATGACCCCAGTGTCGGGCCTTCTCTCTAGCCCTTATCTCTCCTTTGTGATCTAAAGGGAATCTCTCCGACATTATAAATAGCTTGGAGTGGATGTGTGTGTGTGTGTGATGTAGTGTCTAGCAGATTTCCATTCACGTGGACTAACCAACTAGGGCTGGTTACTCCACGTGTTTGAATACGTCATGAAATTCTTGGTCGTCTGGACTACAACGAGACTGTTTGAGATACATCGTATGTTAAGAATTCTTGATGGTCTGCGACAAGAAGATTGTGGATATATATTATGTGGATTAACATTCCTAGTGAGAAGGTGTGTATGTTTCCAGCAGACACTACATCCTGCACATTGTGTTTATGAGATATATACTAATGCCTGGATAATGTCATACCAACGACAGTAAATATTGTCATAAGATATTAATGCATACTATATACATATTACAATGAACGTGTAAGCTAATTAAGTGAAATATATAATATTGTATAAATTACATAATTGTACGAATATTTTATAATTGCAGTTACATCGTGTTAATGCTAATGTAGTTACATCATTTTAATGCAACTGTTACGCAAGTGTGACTGTAACATAACATTGTGTTATTGCACCGGTAGCATAACTGTGTTTGCCATAAAACTGTGGTTCATCTTGTTAATGGAACTGTTACATCATTAAGTTAGCCATAAAATTGTAGTTACATTTTGTTCATGCAACTGTTACATAATTGTGTTTGCCATAAAATTGTAGTTACATCTTGTTAATGCAACTGTTACATAATTGTGTTTGCCATAAAATTGTAGTTACATCTTGTTAATGCAACTGTTACATAATTGTGGTGCCATAAAACTGTAGTTACATCTTGTTGATGCAACAGTTACATAATTGCAGGAATCACAAATGTGGTCACTGTAGCTATATAACTGATAAGTATGTACATAACTAATACAATAATAGCAATGGAATCATATCATGAATCATCCACATTAATGTAGTTGTTCATTTGAGACACCATAGGTGAATTGGCTTACATACGTGAGACACCATAGATGTATTAGCTTAGTTATGTGAGACACCATAGGTGAATTAGCTTAGTTATGTGAGACACCATAGGTGTATTAGCTTAGTTATGTGAGACACCACAGGTGTATTATCTTAGTTATGTTGCACAGGGGGGATAGAATACTTCCCCAGTATTCCTTGCTTGTCGTAAGAGGCGACTAAAAGGGACACTTTTATCTACATTCTTTTTGCTCTCTTTCCTTCCCTTGCACTTTGTCTGTCCAAACCCTCAGCATTTTACTTTCCTTTAGTTAATTTCCTCTCTCCACTGTCTGGTTCCTGCGAGCCACTGGCATTGGCTCCAGGGTAAAATATTTTTCTGCCTACAAAATCTTGATGAACTCTGGTGACGAAGCAATGGCCCTCAGTTCCGTGCAGCCCTTAAGTGGGCAGGGGATGCTAAGAATCCCACGGTGTAGAAATAAGTTTATACATCCAAAAAGAACCTTAAGAATAGGAAACTGGAATGTTCGAACTCGCAGTGAGGTTGGTAAAATGGAAGAACTTATTTCAGTGTTCAAGGAATACAAGATGGATATTTGTGCCCTTACAGAAACGAGATTGCTTTGAGTTGATAAAATGAATTTGGAAGATGGGTGAGGGGACTAGGGACCCCCTCCTCTGTTTTTTAGTTCCTAAAAAGAGACAGGCCAGAGAAAGGGATGGGGGATGGAGTTATCCCCGTACCCTGAAGATTGGGTCTATGAATGTGCGTGGATGTAGTACGATTGAGGCTAAAAGGGAGGAGATTGGGAGAATGTTTGTGAGAAGAAAGTTGGATGTGTTAGCTTTGAGTCAAACGAAGATGAAAGGGAAGGGGGAATCTATGTTTGGAAGTGTGAATGGAAGATTGTCAGGTGTTGATAGAGGAAGGGCAAGAGAAGGTGTGGCCTTGTTAGTGAGTCCGGAAGTACAGCAGTGTGTGATTGAATGGAAGGAGGTGTCATCGAGACTGATGTGGGTGAAAGCGAAATTTGAACGTGAGTTGTGGGTGTTTGTGAGTGCATATGGGCCTGGTAGTGAAAGGGATGAACAAGAAAGGGAGTCTTTCTGGAATGATGTTGATGAGTGTCTACAGAGTTTTGGAGCGAATGTGAATGTGGTAATGATGGGAGATCTGAATGCTAGAGTGGGAAATGTAGCAGTTGATGGCGTGGTTGGTATGTATGGTGTGCCTGGAAGAAATGAAAATGGGGAACGAATGATAGCGATGTGTGTTGAGCGAGAGATGGTGATTGGGAATACGTTGTTTGAGAAGAAAGATATTTATAAGTATACATGGGTGAGACAGGAGGGTGGAAGGGTTGTTGATAGAGCTTTGATGGACTAAGTGGTTGTGTCTAGGAATGTAATAGGAAGATTGTTGGATGTGATAGTTCTGAGAGGGGAGGGTGGAGGTATGTCTGACCACTACCTGGTGGAGGGAAAGTTAAGAGTAGGTAAGAGATAGGTGAGAGCTAGGAGGGTTAGGTGTGGCAGGGAGGTTTTGAAAGTGAGTGAGTTGGATAAAAGAGAGAAAAAGATAGAGTATCAGGAGAAATTGAAAGATGAGTGGAACGCAGTGAAAGATCGGGAAAATGGCAGCGTGGAGGAGAAATGGCAGTTGTTTAAGAGTGCTGTGGTGGGGCATGCAGAAGAGGTGTGTGGTGTGAGACGTGTGGGTGGTGGTGTAAGAAAAGGAAGTGAATGGTGGTGCGAGGAAGTAAGTATGGCTGTGGCCGAGAAGAGACGTGCATATGAAGTGTGGCTGCAAAGGAAGGATGAGATGTCATATGAAAAGTATAAGGAAAAGAGGAATAGAGCGAGAAGGGCTGTGCGTGATGCTAAAGTGGCAGCAGATGAGAGGTGGGGTAGGCGGCAGACAGAGAATTTTCAACAGAATAAGAAAATGTTTTGGAAGGAGGTGAAAAGGGTGCGAAAGGGAGAGTCTGGGAAGGAAGAACGAGTAAAAGCAGAGGATGGAAGGATGTTAATTGAGATGGATGCAGTAAGGAAGAGATGGTCAGATTATTTTGAAAGATTGTTAAAGGTAGAGGAGGAAAGGGTGGCTGAGATTGTGGAGGATGGAAGGGTGCAAGGAATAAATGTGTAGGGAGAGTTGAATGATTCTTTGATCACGAAGGAGGAAATGGAGAAGGCAGTAAATGAGATGAAAACAGGGAAAGCTGCAGGTATGGATGGGTGTGCTGTGGAATGCCTGAAGGGTGGTGGAGTGACTATTGTTGACTGGTTAGTAAGATTGTTGAATGTGTGCTCTGAGAAAGGTATGGTGCCAATTGACTGGGCAAGTGCTTGTGTGGTCCCGTTGTATAAAGACAAGGGTGATAAGTATGAATGTACTAGCTTTAGGGGTATAAGTCTGTTGAGTGTTGTAGGTAAGGTGTATGGTAGAGTGTTAATTATGAGAGTTAGAGAAGGTACAGAGGGAGTGATTAGTGATGAGCAGTGTGGCTTTAGGAGAGGGAGGGGATGCGTGATCAGGTGTTTGCTGTGAGACAAGTGTGTGAAAAGTATTTAGCGAAAAGCAAGGATGTGTTTTGGGCATTTATGGATTTAGAGAAAGCGTATGATAGAATTGATAGGGAGGCTTTGTGGACTGTTTTAAGATTGTATGGACTTGATGGTAGGTTACTAAAAGGGGTGAAAAGTTTTTATGTAAATAGTACAGCATGTGTAAGAGTGGGAAATGCTGTGAGTGATTGGTTTCCCGTGAGAGTGGGGCTGCGACAGGGATGTGTGATGTCGCCTTGGTTGTTTAATATTAACATGGATGGTGTTGTAAGGGAGGTGAATGCAAGAGTTTTAGGTGGTCTGAGTCTGGTAAATGTTGATGGTGGAGATTGGAATCTGAAGCAGCTGCTGTTTGCAGATGATACTGCACTGGTGACTGATTCAGAGGAGAGATTGAGACAGTTGGTAGAGGAGTTTGGAAGGGTGTGTGAAAGGAGGAATTTGAAAGTAAATGAGAATAAGAGTAAAGTGATGAAGTGTATGAGGTTGATAGATGGTAGGGGGATGAATATAGTTTTGAATGGTGAGTTGCTTGAGGAGGTAGATTGTTTTAAATATATAGGGTCACATGTTGCTGTGGATGGAAGAATAGATGCAGAAGTGAAGTTTAGAATAAATGAAGTGGGAAAGGTGCTGGGAGGAATGAAAAAAGTGTTTAAATGTCGTTTGCTTAGAATGGATGCAAAGAGAAGGCTGTATGAGGGTGTTGTGGTACCGACTGCATTATATGGGGCTGAAACATGGAATATGGGTGTAGCAGAGAGGAAAAGTTTGAATGTAATGGAGATGAGGTGTCTGAGGAGTATGTGTGGAGTGACGTGTATGGATCGGGTGCGAAATGATGAAGTGCAAAGGAGAACTGGAGTTGTTCGGGAGATGGCTGGTAGAGTTGAGCAGAGGGTGTTGCGATGGTTTGGGCATATGGAGAGAATGGATAATGAGCGATTGGTGAAAAAGATAACTAGATCTGATGTGAGAGGTGTAAGGCTGAGAGAAAGACCACGAATAGGATGGATGGACAGTGTGAAGAGAGCGCTGGATGCGAGAGGGATGTCTGTTGAGCAAGGAGGAGTGGCTGTGCTTGACAGAAATAAATAGAGAGAAATTGTGAATAAATAAGTGATGACGCAGCCCTGAGGGGATATTCTCCCGCATTTGGTCTGATCAGCTAGTCAGGTCAGGTGCGGGTAAGGGGATGGGTCTGTTATGATGTGGCAGGGGTAAACCAATTCTGCTGTCGGGCCCTGCTGTGGATGTCACTGATTGCATTGCGCAGTTGACCCTTGTGCGGTGAGGTGCGGTGAGGATCTGTCCGTTCTCCCCTTTGGGGCTAAGATGTGAATGAATGTGTTTGAATGGATGAGTAAATGAAGAGTGTGTCGTCCTGTCTCGGCTACCTCCCTTTCCTTGGGGGAAGCAGCCTAGGTATATAGATAGATAGGAATTACTATGTTGGTTTCTGGTAGGAGTGACGGAAATCATTACCAAGGAGTAAGCTTACTGCTGAGTAGAGATGCTTGTAAAACAGTATGTGAGTTTGAACCAATTAATGAGTGCTTGCTTTATGTTCGTTTAAAATCTGACCATGGTAATATCAGTATGGTTGTAGGGTACGCTCCGACAAATGAGGCTGCTGATGAAATGAAGGATGTCTTTTATGAGAAGCTGCAGGATGTAGTGACTAGAGTGGCAAGACATGATGTGTTAGTTTGCATTGGTGATTTTAATGCAATTGTTGGCAGTAGTAGGGATGGCTTTGAAGATTGAATGGGTAAGGAGGGTGTTGGTATAAGAAACGAAAATGGGGTGCGATTTGGAAGCTTTTGCTTGGCAAATGACCTTATAATTGGTGGAACTATCTTTGAGCATAGAAAAATACATAAGACTACTTGGATTTCACCATGTGGTAAATATTGTAACCAGACTGACCACAATGGAATTAGCAGAAGGCATAGGAGTTATTTGCAAGATGCTTGCGTAAAGAGAGGGGCAGATATAGGTAGTGACCATCAACTTGTCGTGTCAAATATTAAAATAAAAGGTAAGAGAAACGTTAATGGTAATTGTACAGGAGGTAATAATGATGATTTTGATGAGCTGAGAAGTGATGAGAACACGAAGGAAAAGTTTCGGTGGGAATGTAGGAACAGGTTTCTATTCCTGCAGACTTTGATGGAATCTGAAGACAATGATATTAATCAAATGTGGAGAGAGGTAAAAGAGGTTTTGCATGAGAGTGCTAAGGTTACTATTAAAAAAAAAAAAGGGAAAGGCGAGAAGGAAAAAGTGGATGTCAGATGAAACATGGAATGCAATTCAGAAAAGGAAAGAGGCGAAGTTAAGAAGTAAAGAACAACATGTTGATGGTCAGGTAGTTGAAGTACTTAGAGCAAAGTACTGGAGTTTACATTCTGAAGTGAAAAGACTCGTTAGACGTGATAAGAGGAGGCAATATGATGAAAAGGCAACAGAGAGAGAAATTAAATTAAGTAAAAATGACGGTCAGAGCACAAGAGCAGCATATCAGGCCATAAAGGAGTTAACTAGGACTGAAAAGAGAAGGAAGGAAATAAAGAGAGAACCTGTATTTTTACACAGGAAAAATCATCTGAGAAATTACCAATATGCCGGGAATCGAACCCGGGACTCTCAGGTGAGAGCCAGGCAGCATACCACTACACCACGACCAGGTAAAAGTTAGCTTACGTTGTCAGAATCTTGTAGCCAACGTCCCTCCGCCCCCAGTGTGGGCCTGAAGAGGGTGAGTTTACTCCCTGGCACTCGGGCAAGTAGATGCTTTTAATCTATCCCAAGCACTTACGGCAAATCAGAATGAAGAGAGAACCTGTATTTTTACACAGGAAAAATCATCCGAGAAATTACCAATATGCCGGGTCGAACCCGGGACTCTCAGGTGAAAGCCAGGCAGCATACCACTACACAACAACCTGCCAAAAGTTACCTGAAGTTGCCACAATCTTGTAACCAACGTCCCTCAGCCCCCACTGGGATAGATTAAAAACATCTACTTGCTCGAGTGCCAGGGGGTTAACTCACCCTCTTCAGGCCCACACTGGGGGCGGAGGGACGTTGGTTACAAGATTGTGACAACGTAAGCTAACTTTTACCTGGTCGTGGTGTAGTGGTATGCTGCCTGGCTCTCACCTGAGAGTCCCGGGCTCGATTCCCGGCATATTGGTAATTTCTCAGAAGGAAGGAAATACTTGTACGAGATGGAAATGGTAATTTGTTGACTAAAGATCTGGATATAAAAGGAATGTGGAAAGAGCACTTTGAATCTGTTCTAAGTAGACCAATCCCAGCTGAAGAGTACATTTTCCCAGCCGAGAGAGATTTGAAGATAGAAACAGGGGATATAACTTTGGAAGAGGTAACAAAATCTATAAAGTTCAGAGTTTTAAGGCCCCAGGAGAGGATGGAATATTTCCTGAAATACTTAAGGTGGAAAATGATGGGTTGATAAATGCGCTTTTGAAACTTTTTAATGTGGCTTGGGATAATGGTGGAATTCCAGAAGAGTGGAAAATTGAGTGATTATAAAAATACCAAAAAAGGGAGATTTAAGTGTGTGTGGCAATTGGAGGGGGATAACTTTGACACCTGTAGTTGCAAAAGACTTTTCCAAAATCTTATTGAGCAGAATAGAGCCAGTAATTGATAAAAATTTTAGAGAAGAACATGCGGGATTTAGAAAGGGTCGAGGTTGTAATGATCAGATTTTTATTGTAAGGCATATAATGCAAAAAGCTTATGAGATGAAAATGCCACTTAGTAAGTGTTTTGTGGATTTTGAAAAGGCGTTTGATAGTGTTTCACGTGGAGCTATGTTGAAAATTATAAGATTCTATGGTATACCAGAAAAGTTTGTAAATATTATTAGAAGCCTGCATGAAGGTACTTTTTGTAAGGTAATGATGGATGGTTCTTTGAGTGATCCATTTGAAGGTAGGTCAGGAGTGATTCAAGGAAGAGTTCTTTCGCCATTGCTGTTTGTTTTGGTTATGGATTATCTTATGAGAAGGGTTGTAAGGAGAACAGGTGCAGGAATTAACTGGAAAGGAAAAATGAAGCTGATGGATTTGGACTATGCTGATGATATTGTACTGATTTGCGGAAGTATTTACGAGATGCAGAGGGTGTTTGATTGTCTGGTGGAGGAAGGAGAAAAAGTGGGATTGGTAATAAATTGTGGAAAGACTGAAATTATTAATATGAAAGTGGAGAATCAAATCGATTGTGTAATTAGGAATAATGTGGTGAAGAATGTAGAAAACTTTAAATATCTGGGAACGATTGTATCATCTAATGGATCATTAAACAATGAAATTGAGGAAGGGATTAGACAGGCTTGGCGAGCTGTTGGAATGTTGAATTCTGTTTGGAATAATAATATGCTTTCGGTACACACTAAAGTGAAAATTTACAAGTCCATGGTTAGACCAATTTAAATTTATGGGCATGAGTCATGGTACAGTACAATTGCAACAGATCAGAAAGTACTAGGATTTGAGAATAAAATACTGAGAAGGATTCTTCGGGTAAAGTGGCAAGACAGAGTTACAAATGAAAGAGTAAGGGATGTTACGAGAGTGGAACCAGTTAATGAATATGTGAGACTGTCTCGCTGGAAGTGGCTGGGGCACATATACAGAAAAGAAGGCAGTTTAATACAGGATGTGCCAGAGTGGACTGCTAGAGGAAGAAGAGGTAGAGGTAGGCCGAGGGAAACCTGGTTGAGGACAATGAAAAGAGAAGCAGGAGAGGAGTGTTGGTGGGACCTGAAGGAGATGGCAAGAGAGAGTTCATCGAGGCCCTATGCATCCCGCGGGGTGTCACAGGAAATGATTGATTGATTGATTATATAATGTAACCCATATTTTGTTGTTTTGTATAAAATTAGATAAATAATATTTACAATATGTACAGTATTCACGTAGTTTCACACATCACTTGATACTATAGTCCTCCAAAGGTTGTGAAGTCAACTTCATATGTTTCATCTTTACATATAGGTTGTAAGTATCTATGTGTATCATTGAGTATAGTGCACTGTTGCTAGTTCCATTTGTGTTAGGTATTTTCACTTGATTTTCCTTGTCACTATAATATGAAGGATACTTGTGTACTTGTATTTTGATTCTCTGGTTTTACTAGATTTCCCTATGTATGTATTATATGTTGATGTAAGGATATTGTATATCACTGTGTATATATGTAAGTTTGTATATAAATGAAGTAGTACTATTAAACTAATAGAGTAAATGTTCGACTCACTCATATTAACTGTGGTGGGAATATTGGCTAGGGTGCTGCTGCTGATGATAGTGATGTTGGTTGACGGATGTTGGTAGTGTTTGATTGTGGTAGGTCAGGGTCCTGGTATGACTGCGTCAGCACTCGGTGTCGTCACTGCGAGGTCAACACTGTTCACCGGTTGTGGTGGTGATGGTAGTGGTGGTAGTGTTGGAGAAGGTGGAGATTGCGGTGGAGGGTGGTGGAGGTTGGATGAGGGAGGATTCGAGCTCAAGATGTGCTGATACGAGTACATCGCAATGGTGGGTCAACGCTATTAGGACAGTACAGGTGCACTTCTTCCTTTCTCTTTTTTACTTGTTATTGTTTGTCGTTTCTCTCTTTTTTTTTTTTTTCACTTTTCTTCTTCTTAACTTGTATTGCTTGATTTTCCATACTTATTGAGATTAACTTGTAGGCTTGGGGAGTTGTCAATAGATGTAGTTTATAACTGCTACTGTTTCTCGTAGATCATGGAATTACGGTTGAGGTGGTTAGGAGCGACTTTTGTTTGTTTGTTTGATTGCTGATTGTTGCTTGTAGAGGAGTCACAGATTGCTTTGATTGAGATGTTACTCGCTTCGTTTAGAGCTCGCCACCACTCTAAGTGAACTTAGTGAGGTAGATGTCGTAGTTTACCATTGTAGCAGTTCAGGGGAGTAGTCTGCTGCATATATATATGAATTTATAAACTAAATATCGATGAGCGTTGTATAAACTCGTAAGGCGTAGTCTGTCGTAGTTTACCACTGCCGCCAATCTCGATGACAAATTTTATTGTTGCATAAATTATTAAGATGTGTTTTGAATGTACTGTACTTCGGTTCATTATTGCCGCTTGCCACCAATCTCGATAGCATAGATATGTAGACATTATAATTATAGGCATTAGTATATGTCTCACAAACACAATGTACAGGATGTAGTGTCTACTGGAAGCATACACAGCTTCTCACTATCAATGTCAATCCACATAACGTATCCATAATCTTGTTGTCTCAGACCATCAAGAATTCTTAACATATGATGTATCTCAATCAATCTCATTGTAGTCCAGACGACCAAGAACTTCATGAAGTATTCAAACATGTGGAGTAACCAGCCCTAGTTAGTTAGTCCACGTGAATGAAAATCTACTGGACACTACATTGCACACACACATCCTCTCCAAGCTGTATAATTTATAATGTAGGAAAGATTCCCGTCAGATCAATAAGGGGAGAGAGGTACTAGAGAGAAGGCCCAACACTAGGGTCATCAGGAGACTTGGCTGTCATGCTCCGTTACGTTGTAACTCACTATTGATACAACTGTGCACAAAACTCCGTAACCCAGGAGAGCTGTAACTCACCTCGTTGACACTACGTCTCACAACTTCGTTCTGACTGTGCTTGACGATCCACAATCGATTTCCCTATCTCCCTACAAGTACCTACGACCAAATATCAAGATTGGTGGCAGCGATGACTGGACAGAGTTTTGAGATGTAGACCATGAGAATTATAGAAATTACATACATATTTATAACCAAGATAGCCAAAATAACAGAGTACACAAATAAGGAAAAACATATGAATTACCTTCAAATGACAATTGCAGGGAAATTCCAATGAAAATGGACATAGCTACTTCCCATGCATTCCCTTCCTCACATCACAAAAGTTCGGTACCAGTGTATGTTTACCGTGCGCCCAAAAGTCTCACAAAAATTTCAGGTACTGATAAGGACGAAGCAGATATACAGACAGTGTTAGACAAATGTGAGCAGGATTTTGTTAGAAGAAACATTACAGAGAAGAAGGAAAAAATAGCTGTTTTTTTAAGCTATAATAAATCAGGAACGTTGCCCAGCTGGTAATTTGCTTAAGTCAGACAGGCTTTTGCGAGTTCAAACATATGATGAGAATAATAAAGAATTCCTCAGGAAATTCTCTGCAGGTTGGAATTTTCTAGTTGGTATAGCCCCAGAATTACATAAAATTGTAGACTTACTAAAGCAGACTCCAACTCAGATTTGGGTGAGATAACAGCAGCCGTGTCCACCATTAACCCGTGGATTGCACACTTACCTTTTTTTTTATATCCCACCCCGTGGTGTGCACAAAATGGAAAAAAGTTTTTTTTTTTTTTTTTAGTTTTGTTTATTATAAACCTGAAGATTGACATCCAGGGTATCATCTGGTGAAAAGAAAATCTCTCTCTCTCTCTCCGTCTTTGTGTAGCGCCATATGTAAGTTGCTGTAGGGGTGGAGTAGTTAGCAGTGACGCACGGCCAGCACAGCCTGAGCTGTAGCTCGCAACGTGACGCTACCCAGCCTGAGCTGTGGCTCGCAATCCACGGGTTAAAAGAATCTTGTTAGCTAGCATAGAAAATTCAGAACGGGTAGGAGCTAATGGCAATAAGTCACCAATGCTTGTCATTGACATCACTGGATATATAGTTGCACTATGTAAATTGCCTGAAAGAGCCTCAAAATTGCAAAAACAATACCATATAATCAAGGAATGTGTGTTTACTAGATTATGTATATGAGTTGCAATGCAATAAAGCAAGTGTGACTGAGATATCACAATGCAATAAAACAGGATGAAAGTAGCAGAAATTGTCGCTGTGATAAATAAAGCTAGTACACCAAAGAAACTTTTGTCAAGAGTACAGATACCGTCAGCAGAACTCAAGAACTTTCACACGCACAGGAGGCAACAGGCAGGCTGAGAAATTCGGGCTTAACCCAAGCAGGCAACGTGCTACAGAAAGACCAAAATATGTTGAATCACCTCGTAAGTCAGACTCAAGATTTAAACTATGTCACTACTGTGCAAATCCAAGCCATGCAAGATCTGAATGTCTCGTACATAAAAAATAAAGAGGACAGAGACAGAGCAAAAGGATTTGAACCCTACTGTAGGAAACACTAAACTGTCAGTCACTGGACCTCAGACTGTAAAACAATAGAGAAATTAAAATCTGTCCACAATTCAGGTAAGATCGTGTCAACACAAAAGACAACAATGATATAACAATCAAATAAACAAAGAGTAAAGACAGGAATTCAGTTATGGAAATGAAAGCATTTCGGTTTCCCCTTTTTGTGAAAATGAAAAGATTTCATTATTTTTGGATTCAGGCTCACTAGTCAATCTAATAACACAAGATTTATTAGAATGAATTTTAGAAACAGAAGAGACGTAACATTCATGAAGGAACTAAACTTAGTGTAGATTTATACACCGTAGATAGTAAAGAAATACCAGTAAATGGTATGATCCAGTTAAATGTAAAATTCGTAAAGACTTTCAAAACAATCACTACTATATTCTGCATAATAGAAAATTTATCAGTTAAATAAAAAAATGTTCCTTGGCCTATGTACGATGAGAAAAGATGGCACACTTCAATGGTATAGAATTTGATGTAGAATTTATGTAGGAAATTTCTCGAGATACAGTATCCAACAATTACAGAAAATCCAATTTAACAAGAGTGATTAAACAGGAAAGAAAAAACAAAGAGTCTAATTTACAATATCCCATAGAAAACGGGCACTTAGATTAACTCTTTATCTCCCAACCAAAGGTCACGTAAAAACTCACCCACAACTCACCCAGCTGGCATTAGCCATGACATAACCTTAACACCAAGATCCTTTATGAAAGTCATGGTAAAGAGTAAATTGAAGAATTGCAATGTTATAGTATTAAGGTACGTATACACTGAGGTTACGTAACGTACGTAACAGAAACATATTACAGTCACAAGGTTATGCGAGGTTACTGCAGGTTACGGAACCTGTCAGGAACATACTGGAACCAACCCATAGTCCACACTGGTGTGTGAAGTTACAGAAGAGTTAACGTGAAAATATCGAAGGAGAAGGCGGTGTTAGCCAGTGCGTGCTACGTGGTACTGAAGATATTGACAAAGAAAAAGCGTAGTAGGAAAACATGGGTGAGAAAAATGCTGATCGAGAGACGTGAATGCGGTGGACCTAAAATTATGGGGATCTGTCAACTGATCAAAAAGGATTCAAAAACTTTACAAGGCTAAGCTATTCAGATTTTGAGAACATTCTGTCCATGGTGGAAGGTGAAATTTGTAAGAAAGACAATTTCTCGTCAAGCAATTACTCCTTGTGAAAGACTTTCGGTGACATTACGTTATCTTGCTGCTGGTGATTCGTTTACAAGCCTGATGTACCTCTTCAGAATCCCCATACAGACAATCTCCTTTATAGTTGCTGATGTATACACAGCAATTATTGAGGCGCTACCAGATTATGTTAAGGTGAGTGAATAAAAGTATAAAAACATCACTTATTTATGAAGAGTAGGCCAAATGATTATCCACACTTTCCTTCACATCTTATGAAGTGCATGTGCATTGGACAGGTTTACTGCTCCGTGTTCATTTTTAGTACCTATATGGTGTAATCCGCATTAAAAAACTTCACACTTTGTCAAGAGTAGTGTGAACATACTGTGTGACCATCACATCTATCTAAAAATCTACGTTCACTCTCTCTGGCTGGCAGCATGGCTGTTTGTCTATATATCGTAAATGCTTGAATCAATTATCACTGCGTACAATTGGCGTACGTATATATATGTATTACATAAGATTAATCCACTACTACCCTTAGGTAAAGAACACACATACATAATAATTGGCAATGAGATGCAGTAGTAGTTGATGGAGGAAATACTATCTATCTATCTATCTATTGCCAGACGCCTCAATCCCGTTTGGGGTGGCCACAAACAAATCGCCTCCAAGTCGCCATGTCCCCCGCCATTTCACTGCCCTGCTCCCAGCTCACACCCCCCTCTCTCATATACCTCTCCACCCCATCCCTCCATCTCATCCTCGGCCTCCCCCTCCCTCTTCCCCCCTCCACCTCACTCACATACACTCTCTTCGTCAGTCTTTCACCCTCCATCCTCTCCACATGGCCAAACCACCTCAGTGTGTTCCTCATAACGCTTCCTATCACATCCACATCCACACCACAACGCTCCTTTATATCCTCATTCGTCAGCCTATCTCTCCACGTGACTCCACAAGCTCCTCTTAAATAACTCATTTCCACTGCTCTCACTCTTGACTTGTGTCCTTCCAACAACGTCCAAGCTTCACTTCCGTACGTTAGAGTTGGTATCACAATACTGTCATGTAGTAACTTTTTCACTTCCATGCTCACTTCCCTGTTTCTTATCACTGCTTTCAAGGAACCAGCAACCTTTCTTCCCTGCTGTACCCTTTCAAGCACTTCACCCTCCAAACCTCCATCCTTACTCATCACACTACCCAAATACTTAAACGTACTCACATTTTCCAATTCCTCACCATCCAACCTCGCTGTACATTCACTAACTTCACCTCTCTCAAAGACCATCACTTTACTCTTCCCTACATTCACCTTTAGGTTCCGTTTCTTACACACTCTCTGAAACTCATCCACCAAGCCTTGCAGCTCCCCTTCGTCTTCACTCAACAACACAGTATCATCTGCAAACAACAGTACAGGGAGTTTCCAAACACTATCCTCTCTCACCAGGGCCACTCCAACATCCACTACCCTACCTTGTACCTCTTTTATTACCCCATCCATGTACAGATTGAACAACCATGGAGACATGACACATCCCTGCTTCAAACCAACTTTCAAAGAGAAAAATTCACTTAGTTCACCATCCACACGCACTGCAGCCTTCGCACCATCGTATATACTCTTCACAGCATTCAACAACTTCCCATCTACTCCATATATTCTTATCCAAAATACAATGTACTGAAGAGCACATTTAATTTTCATCAACTCCTTAAGAGAATCAGTTAATACACATAAATCCCGACACAATTGACATAAATAGCGACATAGCACATGTCACGTGATACAAAACCATACGATTTAACAACCATATATATGAGTGGACAATCCTGTAATACCATTTGGTCAATGAACGAAATAAGCCAAGTAATAATTTTAATTATGGGGTACAGTGTAGGCTAACTATTGCCCATAAAAAAATAATACAATAATTGTTATTAGTAGAACATATATGTTGGCTCTGGCTAAACAACTCAGTAGCATCCTGAGTTCATTGCATGTGCTTCTTTCCAATGAATATCACCTAGAAGAATTCCGTCTAACTGATATACCTTAATTCTAGCCCATATGTTTACGTGATGTTTGCATATGTGATTCATTAGTCTCTTTAGGCTGTAGGAGGCATAAATCATATGCATCACAGTAATGTGCGTGTTCAGAGTGCAATGAGCCTGATGACAAAGAGACAGTAGAGAATGATGGATAGGAGTCAGGGGAAGGTGATGGTTGGAAGAGATGCGGTGGACACTGTAGAGTGTGTTTGAGGTGGTTTGCTTGTAACTGGGTAGCACATATTGCGCCAGTCCTTGAGGTTGAGTCATATCATCATACATGCCTACTTCTCCCTCAAACAGAGCACTGTTAATGACGTGCTGCACAACCGATAATGATGTATTTGAAAGTTTCCTCAACTTCACTGCAACATTGTCACCAAACACTGTAAAATCATCTTTATCAGACATGTTTCCAGAAAGGTTTTTCATTATGGTATATGCTTCCTCTAGTCGTGCATCACAATTCCGTGAACGGGTCCTTGACTCTGCTGGTTTTGGAGATATATCATGGTACATGAGATTTTGTGCGGTGTTCCCCTCACCAGTTGCGCCTGCAGAAGCTTCATTTCTTTGCCCAGGTCCCACAGGCTCTTAAAGGATATTAACCCTCTCAGGCGCAGGTGGTTTGTGTCATTAGATTGTTTAACAGCCTGTAAAGTGCACCATGACACGAATCGGGTAAAAAAAAAAAAAACGTACCAAAATATGACACACATCGGCGGGAAACTTGTGTCCTCCTTTGACTGACATGATGTGCATCATGGTGCGTTGTACAGGATGGTATTTAATGAATCGATTGGAGTCCGTGCATGAAAGGGTTAAAAAATAAAATAATGAATGACAGTATGCTTTGACAGGGTTTTACTTGAGTTAACTGTTTAGTAAACAATTCCCCCTTGAATAGTGTGACAACGAGCCATTTATGGCGGAAGCGACGGTAAAAGTATTTCAAAAAAACATATAAGCCCATTGTATTAAGAGAACAATGCTGAAGCGATTACTGAATTTAACCTACAACATTTTCATATATTCAGTGTTAAGCAAATCAAAATTTGCTTTATTATATTTTGACATGTTATGTAGGTATGATTGTACCTGACATGAATATAACCAACGAACATATTTTTGCAGGTACCACACACATAAGAGGAGTGGACTGCTGTTCAAGATGGGTATGATACAAAATGGAATTATCCCCACTGCATAGGAAGTATTGATGGCAAATGCATAAATCTGATGGCACCCAATAATAGCCTATTGGTAGTTTGTATTACAACCATAAAGGATCGCACAGTATCGTACTTTTAGGAGTTGCCAACACTCACTACAACTTCATATACGCAGACGTAGCGTGTCAAGGAAGAGTAGCAGATGGAGGGGTCTTCGGAACACATCATTTTATAGGGATCTCGTGATGGAAACCTTAATTTGCCGGATGCTCAGCCCCTTCCAGGAAAGGTAAAATCTGTGCCATCGGTTCTGGTAGCTGACGATGCTTTTCCGTTAACAAGTCATATAGTGAAACATAACCCAGGGAGTTTTGATAGGGGAACATCTCAGTGCATAATTAACAACAGATTGTCGCGGGCACGCCATGTTGTTGAGAATGTCTTTGGCTTAATGAGTGCAATATTTAGGGTGTTTCAGAAACCAGTACCTTTACAGCCTGATAAAGCTATGAAAGTGGTATTAACCTGCATTTACCTTTACAATTACCGCAGAAGGAACCAAGAATCACAACGCCTATACTGACCTCCGGGAACGTTCGACCACGAGTCTGTACACACAGGAAATATACTGCCAGGGTTATGGAGACAGGAAGGGGTACGTGATGCATTGGAGGATCTGCATAGGGTTGGTGGGAACATTTCAAATGAGGCAAGGAATATCAGGGCAGAGTTCACCACATACTTCAGTAGTGATTCTGGAAGGGTGCCCTGGCAGGACAGACTAGCATAGAGCACATACTGTACATGGGCATAAGCTTAAATGAAAATGCTGGACTTCGTAAATTGTTATCGTTCCTTTATTAACTTTCATTGATATCATGTAACTTTATATGTACAGTTGGCCGCACTCCCGCGAGGGCCACCTTAGTGTTGGCAACGCTGGCCGAGATAGTAACCGCGAATCATTAGTAGTGAGCTCTGATCGAAGCATTCACAGGACTGAGGGAGGGAGCGGGTTTGAGGTGGGTAGGTGGGTGCCTGTACACGAGAGGCGAGATATGACGATTGTTGAGGCGACAGAAAAGTGTAATATTTATTAAAAGATTTTTTTTTTTTCGGTGTTACTTTTGCCATCATGAAAAGTAAAAAGATCAACTTTAAATATTATACTGCAAAACAAAGACAACCGATCAAGATTCATAATTGTAGACTTTAATCGTATTTTATTTTATTGTCGTTTCCAAGCAATGGACGCTGTAAAATAAAGACAAAAACTGCCTGAAAATAATGAATCAGAATGCTGTTTATTAATCACATGTAACAAATGTAAGTAACTTCATCCGGAATGTGGCAGCTGCTGACACCACTGGCACATATCAATATGCCCATATCTAGCGTTACGTAACAAGCAGTTTAAAATCGCATCGTTGCGTCATCGCATCGTGGAGTTATCAGGGCTCCCATTGACCTTCACATGATAACAGATTAAAAATATATATATATATATATATATATATATATATATATATATATATAGAGAGAGAGAGAGAGAGAGAGAGAGAGAGAGAGAGAGAGAGAGAGAGAGAGAGAGAGGGAGAGAGAGAGAGAGAGAGATCACAAATTGTTTAAAGCCTCATTGGTCAAGACGCCCATAATTTCATTTTTACAAACAACCATCTGTTGCCATCGTGTCCGTGCCTCTTTGCCTATCTCGTACTATGTAAATTTTTACATAGCAAAATCTGACTATAGCATTTAGCGTTTAGTATCATTAATCAGAATGTAGAAAAAATAGTAAGGTAAAAGAGTGATACAGCATCCCTAAATGCGGTGTTTGTTGTCGGGTGTTAGGAAACGCTTGATAAGGAGGGTACGGAGGTGTGTGCTAGGGGTGTCAGCAATTACCGCATGCAGTATTAAGGATTCACATTTGCTATATTCAATAGCATTATGCTTTATGGTTTCCAAGCATTAACTGTGCCACTTTTCACAGCGGCAATAACTTGACAATAAAGGTATTAAAATATATATGATTTGTTACCAGGTATTGTAGATTTTTATTATATATAGCTTCCAGCCTTCCACTCATCTGTTTCAGACGTCATCCCTCACCTCTCGTGCATAGGTATCCCCCCACTCTCCTCAAACTCCCTTCCTCCCCCCCCAAACTCTCTCTGTACGACTCTCTCTTACTGGCTGTGGATGCTTCGAACGCATCTCTCTACTAGTGTTTCAGAGTCAATATCTTGGCCAGCGTTGACAACGCTGTGGCCCTCGCGGGAGTGCGGCCAGCTGTACATGCGTGTATACTGTGATACTTATGTGAATATAAGTGCTAATAAATACAAAAAAAGCAACACTTGTTTTACTTACATCCTCCTTTTTGCCCGAAGTGTCCGTGGTTTCCCATGGAGAATTAGATGACGAAAGGAACTTCTAGAAGTCATAGGCAAACCATTTTGACGATATTTGGCTATCAGTTCCATTGTCAGATTTCCAGTTTATGGCTTCTACTTTGGCTCTTTCACGATCATATTGTCCCTTGAGATTATGAATCTTTTTTTCTACATCGTCTTTCGTACGATTTAGTATTTCTGCAATTTTCATCAGTGCATCTCTATTCTTTATCCTGTTTTTTGTAATTTGTGTCGTTTGCATCCCACAATAAAGGTTGACCATGCAGTTATTCAATAAGGTGGAGTAGTCTCTTCCTGGGACCACTCCATAGTAAAGGACCACTCGGGACTGGCAGAACAGGTTCACAGGTACTCACGTCATCACCTCTTGTGAGGTTCTGGATCAAATGTTCGTGTAGCCTGGGCAACCGACCTGCTTATAATAATTTACGTAATAAAATGACCATGACATTTGATATCTGGGGCCAAAGTTACGGAACATGTTACATGTTATCACACACCCAGTGATAGCTGCTGTGGCTGGTTACAGAACACCGAAACTGTTTTGAAACATATAACATGTTACTATAACCGTGTTCTGTAACCAAAAGTTACGGAACATTCGGCAGTGTATACATACCCTTAGAGGAAACTTGTAAAGTGAAATGTCTCTCATTAGAGAATGCTTTATGTTGAATAAACAACAGAAGGGAGACAATTGTCTTCCTAATAAACCTGATAAATGAAGATGTGCAGATCAAAAAAGGAATTTGCATATGCAATTTAGAGACTTGATCAGCTCGCATATGTGAAGTAACATTAGCTTGAGCATCAAGCAAAGAAAAATCGTCAGACAGAGATTGTATAAAAATGGCATTTGGTTCACTCAGAAAATTTTAATGCAGAAAATTATCTACTGGATTTACTACAGATACATCGACAGACAGTTGCATTACTTGGTGAAAAATTAGGGTGCACTTATTTAATACAGCACCAGATTAATGTAAAAGAAGACACACAATCTATCTATGTGCCAGCATAATATATAGTTCCACATTTGTATTGTGCATTAGCTAAACAACATGTAGATGAAATGTTAAGTTTGGGTATCATTCAGCCTTCAGTATCCCCATAGAATAAACCACTCTTCTTTGTACCTAAGCAATATGAGGAAATGTGGGCAGTCATTAATAACCGTTCGGTAAACAATGCCAGACTGTTTTCCAGTGCCATTGTTAAGTGATGTCCTACAAAATATTCTACTGGAAAACAATGTATTTTCAACAAATGATTTGCTTAGTGACAGTTGCCAGATAGAGTCAGATGAAAAATCATGCAAATACACAGGATTTTCTACAAACAGTGGTCATTTTCAGTACTGCAGAAAGCCAATGCGGCTTTGCATGGCTCCAGGCACCTACCAACGATCAATGAATAGTGTTAGGTCCCCGTCCCACACTGCCACAGGCTCCGACAGCAGTAGTTCAACATGGGAAGGACGTTGCTTAGTAAGTTATTCTTCCTATGATCAGCCTCGAAGTTCCTACCCTGGTCTGAATGTAGCTCTTGTGGTATCCCAAAGTAACAGAAAAACTGGTCAACCAACACCCGCAGCCTCATGATCAGGGATAGCATAGGCTTCTGGCCACTTCGTGAAGCAGTCCATGGCAACACATATATACTGGTTTCCTCTTTCAGTGAGTGGCAAAGGTCCAGCAATGTTCACCACAACTCTTTCCATCGGTGCACCCACTTGGCACAGCTGAAGAGGGGCGCAACCACGTTTCTTGGATACGTTCTTGGCACAACACACACCACAGGCCCGACACCCCTCTTCAACATCCTGAAGCATGCCAATCCAGTAGAACCTCTGTTGCAGCTGGCTCAGAGTTTTTTTTCATTCCCAGGTGCCCACTAGTGATCTGGTTATGTGACTCATCCAAGATCTCAGACCTCATCTTCTTCGGAACCACCAGTTGCCAATACTTGCTGAGGCCATCGGCTGTCTACCACTGACGCTGCGGTAGTTTGTTGTTCAAACGAAGAAGGTCCCACTGACGCCAGTAACTCTTAGTCGGAGGGCTTAACCTGGAAACTTCTTCCAAAGATGATGCACTGTACTCTGCTGCAGTCACTTTAGCACTGGTTGTAAATCTGCATCCTCCAACTGCATCCTCTTCAGGTCTTCTCCATCTGACGCTGGCCCTGTCACTGTAGTACGGCTGCATTTCATCCCATGATTCCCATTCCTACTACACACCTTGCCGTCTGCTCTTCTGTCTTCTCACACACTGTTCATCAAGGTTCTTCTGCATTTCTTCAGTGGTGGGGCTTCATGGGAAAAACTGGATGGTTGTTGCCTTTCGTCATCAGCCTTCACTAATTTACCCTCATCCTTCTCAATTGGACACTCATAGATGAAGTGTCCCTCCTCACCACATGTCCAACACCCATTTTTGCAATTATGAATTTCCTTGCACTGCTCTGTTCGTGCTACTTCTTCCATTTGTGACAATCCACCTTCCTGTGTCCCAGCTTCCCGCAGAACCAACAACCTCCTCTGATCTTCTCCTATTCTTTCTTCCACTTCTTCCAATCCACTTTCAGATGTCCTGGCTTTTCACAGTACCAGCACCTTCCATCAAATTTTTCCGTTTCACATACCTGCCCCTTTCTTGCTTTGAATCCTCTACTACGATCCTGTCTGAAAGGTGGATGTACTGGACCTGATGTAGGAATCAAATTCTAAAGCCCTGGCTAGTGCTTCTTGCATGCTTCTTGGTTGTGCCTGCTTCACATGCACTTTCAACTCTGCACTATCAAGAGCATCGATGAACAGGTCCCTCAGTAGAATAGCCAGCAGGTTAGGTGCTGCTCCAGGGTATGCCTTGTATGACATACTCTCCAGGTCATGAGCAAGCTGCTGTAAAGATTTCCTTGAGCCTGTACATGGCTCCGGAATCTTACTCTGTAAACCTCAGTCTGGTACATGGTTCCATATCTATGCTACAGCACTTTTACCATGGACTGATAACTGTTCCTCTCCGTCACTGACATCTGGCCCAGAATTTCCATTGCGGCACCATTATGGCTAATAGCAAGCCGCACCTATCATCCCATCCATTCTGATCCGCAAGTAACTCAAACTGTGCACGGTAAGCTTCCCAAGATATTCTACCATCAAATTCCTGAGGTTTCTTTTTCATTGGACCTTCATTATAGCCAGGCACTTTACTGGTTTGGGGCCTAAAAACTGGGGCATCATAATTAAGGCCAGGACTTAAAACGTCTGCGTTCTTATTATTCGACCCTGTAATGCTACTTTTAGATGCCTGGGATCCGTCAAGATTCACTATACACTGTTCATTCTTTTCATATGCCCCCTGTATGCTAACATGAGGCTCAGAAGTGCAATTTTTCTCTACAGTCTCAATGTTCTCACTAATTTTCTTAACATGGTCAGCCACATGCTTCAAATGGTTATCTACATGCTGTCTGCATTCTGTCACTATTTCCTTATCTTGACATGGTCAGTTACATGCTTCAACTGATTATCTACATGCTGTCTGCACTCTGTCACTATTTCCTCACTAACTGACTTCAGCTGGTCGTCTACATGCTGTTTGCACTCAGTAACATTATTGCTTACCTCATACTCCTGCTGCCTTAGATGAGTATGTACCTCCTCCTTCAATTGTTCCTGTTTTTCCTTCATTTCCCCCATGAAAGCATCTAGCTGTCCTTGCATCCTCAGTTGTACTTCCCTCTGTTGCTCCTGTAATGCCTCCTGAAGCTGTTCATATCGTTCTTTCTGTTCTTCATTCTGTGCCAGTAATTGTTCTTTAAGTTCTTTCTATCCTTCATTCTGTGCTTGTAGTTGGACACTTTGTACTTATAACTGTTCTTGGAGTTCTTTCTGTCCTTCATTCTGTGCCTGTAATTGTTCTTTAAATTCGTTCCTGAACTCTTTCTGTTCTTCACTTTGGGCCTGTAATGGTTCTTTAAGTTCTTTCTTTTGTACCTGTAATAGCTTCACAATTGTCGCCAGGGACATTTCCTCCCCCTGCCCAGCTCGACACCTTGTCTGCACACCCCCTGCTTCCATGTCGAAAGTTAGACTCACCGCAGCCGCAAATAATCCCACTCCTGACACCAGTGTTAGGTCCCTGTCCAACACTGCCACAGGCTCCAACAGCAGTAGTTCAGTATAGGAAGGACGTTGCCCAGTGAGTTATTCTTCCTATGGTCGCCCTTAGGGGTACAGTACACGAGGTCAGCTCAGGCGTTGTAATTAAACACTGGCCTCTTAATTTCACTGTATTTATTTTCCAAATAATTACACTTAATACTTTCCAACTTCACTAATCACACAAGCACTGGAGCTATATAAACTTTACTAACTGCAGTTACACTTAATGTCTGACAACACTTCACTATTTTCACAAGTTCCAATGATATACCAAACTTCAATAACACTTCACTGTTTTCCCAAGTACCGACAATATACAAACTACACTGACACTACACTGACACTGCACTACACTCAAACTAAACTGAAAACCGACTAAACTTGCTCTAGTCTCCTCCCCATCCTTATATAAGCTTGCATTGTTTTAGGATTATCTACATTTTTCCACAATTCTGGTGTATTCCAGAGAAAGAGAGCACAGTTACCAACTCGGAGACAACCAAAACATGCAAGAGTTTTATTACATTACATAAGACTGTAAATTATTTACCATACAAACTTAATTTCAATTACATAAATTAACAAAGAATCACAAAAATAACACATTATTGAGAAAAAGAGCATAAAATTTGCATAACTTACGAAACTACGCTCACAAACAGCTGGCAGACTGGCAACTCTGACTTGTACCGAAACCTACAGTACGGGAAATGTCGAGAAACATCTCGGCAACCTAACTGACAAACAATAGGAATGCTAAATACTACGTGATGGTATATTTATCTGGATGATATTTAAATTGCACCAAAAACAATAGAAAAGTATTTACAGAAATTAAACGGACTCCTAAACAAGTTAGCCAATGCTGGATTAAAAATTAATCTGTCTAAATGTAAATTTTGCTTTAAAGAAATTAAATTCCTTGGCCATAGGTTGGATGCAAAGGGTATCCGCACCTCAGACGAAAAAATAAAGGCAGTAAGGGATATCCCTAAACTCACATATATGGATGATGTACACCAGCTTCTAGGATCAGCAGGATATTACAAAGTCTCTTATACAAGGATTTTGTAATACATCAGAGTCATTATTCCACCTACTGAAAAAACAAGGTATATTCCAGTGTGGAGAGGAACAAAAGAAAGCATTAAATGATGCAAAAGATAAATTAACATGTGGACCTTGTTGGGCATATACAAACTTTAATATACCATTTATAATTGCACTGATGTTTCACTCTAACACTTAGGAGCCATACTAATGCAAGAGGATAAACGTGGTAAACATGAACCAATTGCATTTGCCATTAAACAAACAAAGGAAGCCGAAAAAAATTATTGTACCTCACACCTCGAAGCTTTCGCAGTAATATTTGCACTACAAAATTTTTGTGATCTTGAATATGGTTACAAAATTCTCCTCGAAACTGACGATAAGCCTCTCTTGGGCATGTTTCAGGCAAAACTCCCCACTGAGAAGTGAGCAACATGGAAATGTACAGTCTAGAATTATTACAATATTCCTTACATAAAAGGTAAAGATATAATAGCAGCAGATGCCTAATCATGAAATCCAACAAAGACCAATGTCACTACAATAAGTCTAAGGGAAACGCTCCCCAACAAAGACGAGATATCTCGGGCAAAAAGACAGGACTCTATCTGGTCTAAATTATATATCATTTAGAATAAGGTGATGATAAACCATTACTCAAGTTACATGTATCTCTTAAACATTTAACGATAGTAAACAATGTCTTATATAGGGTAAATCCAGGACAACCAAATCAACAGAGGAATATTAGAAAGTTCGTCATTCCAAAATAATGAAATGATACTTCATATTTTGAGGATAATACACTATAGTCCACATGCAGGGCATCCTGGCAAAGACAAGACGGTCAGGCAGGCCCAAATGTCATATTATTGGACATCGTCGCAAGGACATACACGATAACATTGACATGTGAATCATGTGCTAAGCATAAAGGTTACACTCTAACACCACCACTAAGATAATTATCTTAGCTTCACCACCTCAAAGGTGTTAATAAGTGATAATGATAAAGAATTTAACTCTGAAGTTTCATACGATATATGTCAACAATACAATATAAAAAAGGTTAATGTTTTAGCCAATAATCCAGCATCTACTGGACTGGTAGGAAGACAGAATAAAAATGTGTTATGTTGCATTCCTAATGAGAATTTTGCAATCTGGGATGATTGGATCCGCAGAGTTGAAGAATCAAGTATTTGTGCAAATAATGAGTCCATAGGAGACACACCTCATTTCATTATTTACGGGATAGACAAAAGTCTCCTATTTGAGATAATTGGAAGGCGAACAAATGCCTATATACAACTATGAAGATTATCCTAAACTTTGTTTACGTGAATTCCAAGAGATATACACAAAGTTAAATAAACAGTTAACGATGTCCAAGAGAGATATGGCGGAATCATTTAATACGAAGACAAAAAAAATCAAATATCAACATAAGTGACATTGTTTATGGCAGCATTCATACTAGAGACAATAAACTTTCACTGATATTTGTAGGTCCATACAGAGTAATGAAGAGAACAGCTATTAGGTATTAATTAAGTCATTCTCGTGTGACGAGGAGAAAAAATCTTACTGATAATTTTAAAAGGGTTTCAAGAAATTCAGCATGCAATTATAAAACATGGGATACAACCAAGAAGAAAATTAATATGTACCGGAATAAATTACGATCGCATACCAGAGATACAAACATAGGTGCAACTATTACAGCAAATACCATAACAAGACATTTACATGACCTAGGAATTGATTTAGACTCCCTCTATAGGTGGTACATTGAGCAACTCTAGGTAATATTTTTGGATTGGCTGCAAAATATGATCTTGAAGAAATCAATATCAAATTTAACAAAACTGCACAAATTCTTTCATATCAATATAAACTAACTGATACCCAGAACACTGTAGTGATTTCAATTGTAAAGAACCTGTGAAAGACAGAGAAATCAACTTAAGGAATTGTGGAGAAAGTAAATGGACTAGAAGGAAATACCACTTTTCCAACTCTTCTCAGTGGTTATGGAACATAAGGACATGATAACAGTTAAAGTAAAACAACACTAGAGCTCATGATCAAGCTTTCATAAGAGGCATTGCTAACGTGGGTAACGGTAGGATCCCTACTGATTTACTTCCCATTCACAATCTTCATCAAAAAATCAGTCAGGGTGTATGTAAATATGGTTTGACACTTTTTTTGGGGGGAAAGGAATATGATGTTAAATTACCCATCATTAGAAGCAACACTCACTCCAACATCAGTAGTAGTTGATGTACCAATCATGATTTTTTCACTGTCTATCAAATATACCCTTTTCCCTCCTAAAGAAGACGACTCACTTATCACCATCAACATCTAAACAAAATTCATCATGGTCTCCAATAAACAGGGCACTGTCACCTTTGCAAGTGAAACAACAATTGAACATAAATGTCTCAAATCACTGCATGCATTTCACCTGTCTCCTGCATAAATCTTTACGTTTCCGCCAGCTGAAACAGTTTCATGTGAAATGGCTATCATAAAGAATCACAACATTCATCATCATTGCCACTTTACATTTGCTCCAGATAAACTCAACCATCATCAACGCATTGGACATTCACAGTTTTTTACTTTACTCAAAATAAATCAGTATTTGTAATTTCCTCAGACACACCTCCAATACATACGGTACATCAGCATCTAGTTTATACATATCATCTGATTACTGTTCAGTACTAACACCTTCGCTGTCCACCTTATCCACTAAACACCATTATGCTCTTCTCAACCACACACATAAATGCTTCCAACCATTACCTTAGATGAATTTTAATATGGATACACATATTAAGTAAACTTCACCTAAGTCTGAAACCATGCGACTGATCAATCAAACAATGTAACCATGGAAGGAATATAGTAGGATTATTTTCAATCCATATTGTGTTTATAGCCCAGCTCCAGTTATGCAAATAATTTTCTTTGTCATATTTGCTGTTGGCTATGCACAGAATGCAAGCTAGGACAGAAAACTTGGAATCAGTATTCAAAGTCAAAGTCTTACAAATGAGACCAACTGTGTAAATATAGTTTATATTATGAATATATTTTATATAAAATAACGAAATATGGAGTTACATAATGTATAGTATTAATCTACAGTAAATATAAACCACACAACATAATATTCATGTGCAAGTATTCAGTTCAAAATATGTTACCATATTACTGTGTCCCATACATATAGACAGCAAGTACATACGTCCATTGTTTTTATACAAGTGACTGCTGTAGACTTACCATTGTATTTTTATCATATTCTATCTATCTATCCATAGCCCGACACCCTAATCTAGACAAAATGCCTCCAAGTCGCTCTCTCACCCACCATTTGACTACCCTCCCCCCAACTCACTCCCCCCTCCCTCATATACCTCTCAACTCCATCCCTCCAATTCATCCTCGGTCTTCCCCTCCCTCTCCCTCCCTCCACCACACCTACATACACCCTCTTAGTCAGTCTTTCATTCTCCATTCTCTCCACATGTCCAAACCACCTCAGTGTATTTCTCCCAATCTTCTCAACCACATCCACATCCACCCCACAACGTTCTTTCACTTCTTTATTCGTCAACCTGTCCCTCCATGTCACTCCACATGCTCCTCTCAAGTAGCTCATTTCCACTGCTCCCACTCTTGACTTGTTCCGCTCTTGCAAGGTCCATGCCTTGCTTCCATACGTCAGGGTAGGGATACAGTACTATCATGCAGTGACTTCTTAACTTCCATACTCACCTCCCTATTTCTCATCACTGCTTTCAGTGAACCAACAACCTTCCTTCCCTGCTGTACCCTTTCACGCACTTCATCCCCGAAAGTTCCATCCTTACTCATCACACTACCCAAGTACTTGAATGCACTCACATTCTCCATATCCTCACCATCCAACCTCACCGTGCATTCTGTGACTTCATTCCTCTCAAACACCATAACTTTACTCTTGTTTACATTAACTTTCAGACTCCTCTTCCTACACACTGTCCCAGATTTATTCACCAAACCTTGCATCTCCCATTCATCTTCACTCAACAGTACTGTATCATCAGCAAACAACAACACCGTAATCTTCCAAATCTCACCCTCATTCATTAGAACCAGCCCCACATCCACTGCCCTACCTTGCACCTCCTTCACAACCCCATCCATATATATATTAAACAGCCATGGAGACATCACACAACCCTGTTTCAGTCCCATATTGAGATCAAAGAACTCACTCAGCTCACCATCCACTCGCACCGGAGCCCTGGCTCCCTCGTACATACTCTTCACAGCACTCAACAATTTCCCCTCCACTCCATATATTCTCAGTATCTTCCACATACCTTGTCTGTCTTTTCTGTCATAAGCTTTCTCCAAGTCCATGAAGGCAGCATACACTTTCTTTCCCTTCTCTAGATACTTCTCCACTAAACATCTTAGAACAAATATCTGATCTACACACATTTTTCCCTTCCTAAATCCCCCTTGTTCTTCTCCAACTAGCTCCTCTGTTATATGCCTAACCCTATCAATGAGTATTCTACCATATATTTTTCCAGTCACACTAAGAAGGCAAATACCCCTATGGTTACCATATACTTCTCTCTCCCCTTTTCCTTTGTAAAAAGGAACAATTATACCTGATTTCCAGTCCTCCGCAACCCTTCCCTCTTCCCAGGCCAATCTACATAACTTCCATATCCACTCCACTACAATCTTACCCCCATACTTCAGCATTTCACCACACATTCCATCAATTCCTGGGGCCTTTCCCATCTTGATCTTCTTCATTGCTTCCACAATTTCCGCTCTACTGATCTCTTCCTCCCTCCTCTCATCTCTCCTTCTCCCAGCCATTCCCCAGCCACTTATACTCGCACTGCTCTCACTATCTGCATTCAACAAATCCTCAAAGTGCTCCTTCCATCTCCTCAATTTCTTTCTCCTCTCCACCAACAATCTATTATTCCTATCTTTCACTCCCCTACTATTACCCCTTTCACACTGCCTTACTTCTTTACCTCCTTCCAAATCAATTTCTTACTCACCCTCCATTACACACTCAGATTCCTCTCAAACTCTTCATCCACTTTCTTCTTACTCTCCTTCACCAATCTCTTCACCTCGCTTCTCCTGCTCACATATACCTCTCTCTTCTCTCTCTCTCTCACCTTCTGCCCCACAACTACTCGGTAGCCATTCACTATATGCCTTCTTCTTTTGTTCCACAGCTCGTTTCACCTCATCATTCCAACATGCTGTCCCTTGCACATCCCTGCATCTCCTCCTTACTCCACAAACCACCTCACACACTGCGCTTATCTCTTCCGTGAACATCTTACATACGTCTTCCACCCCTTCCATCTGCTTTAACTCATACCTTCCCAATCTTTCTTCCACTATGCTCTTATACGCTGCCATCTTCTCACAGGAGCTGTTTCCTCCTGTCTTCCCCTTCGTCTTTTCAACCATTTTCTTTGCAGCCTTACCTTGGCCATCACTAAGTGATATTATATTACTATTGTATAAATCTATCTGTCCATCTATCTGTCTATTATATATATATATATATATATATATATATATATATATATATATATATATATATATATATAAATTTTTGAATTTTTTCAAATAGAAGGTAGCCTGTATCATAAATTTATGAACTTTTGTTTAAAAACAAAGAAAAAAGCCATTTTTCCCTTCAGTTTTAAAAAAAGGTAACCTCCCCCCCAAAAAATGTATACCATATATTTAACGTTACCACACGCAAGTTTTATTACTTTCTTAATCTTTATACAGTTTTTTTTTATATATAAATTTATAGACTTGAACATAAGATTTTTGAACTGTTTAGAACTTTCTAGAACAGTTTGCAACGTTCTAGCATTGTTTAACATTGTTTAGAACATCCTAGAATAATCTAAATTATGAAACAGGACGCAGTATTCAGCATCTGACAGTTGTCTTCGCAGTTTGCAGGTGACCAGTCAGCAAAATAATTACTTAGTGTGTAATTGTTATGTATTAAATATTCTTGTTTTTCAGACAATCATGATGTCACACAAAAGAAGTGATGCTATCGTACAGAAGAACAAGGATGTCTCGACCAATAATTTGGTGCGGTTCCAGCAGTCACACAGAAGAAAAGGAATTGTGCCTTTAGAAGAATCTTCATTAGAATAAAGATGCCGAATGCCAAACGAAATGCAGGTTGTTGGACGTTACCAGTTTCTTGGAGCAAAAATCATATTAAGAAAGGAACGAATAGTTGAAATTTCCAAAGATGTTACAAAATTACCGGAGAATAAAATGAACTTAAATTTCCACATGTGTCAGATCAAGCAATACAAGCAAAGCTTGACATGGTGCTAAAATCTTAAGATGAATGTGTCAAGAGGGGAAAATATGATGCTCCAAATAAACATGTTGATATCACAAAAGTAAATGGTCAATGGTTATCCACTGAAGATAAAACAACTCTGCCACCTACAAGTGCAAGGCAAAGGAGAATTGGGTTACTCAAAAGGTGAAGTTGCAAGTAAGGAAACCATTCACCCTTCAAAAAGACGAAAATTGCCTGATGAACCTGTATTACCATCAACATCTTACGATCTTTCATCTAGTGGTAATTGCACTGAACCTGATGACAGCAAATGTATGGATGAAGATAAGACTAAGCATCCGCTAATCAGAAAACACAACAGAAGTAAAGTTGCCACTAACTTGGTGACATCTGCCGGAGTATCGACAAATAAAGCTGCTAAAATACGCAAACAATAGTCACGTGATGCTATTGACATTCCATCTCCAAGACAAGCAGCAATTTACAAGTCAGTATACAAAGAGGCTGCTACACTGAGGGAGGAAATGATTGAAAAGTTACAGTTGTAAACATGGTCTTTACATTTCGATGGAAAGCGGACTGATGAAATTGAGTACCAGGTCGTACTACTTAAAAATGAAAGAACCGAATTAGAATTAGATGCACTGCATTTGGAAAATGGCAAGGCTGAAACTACTGCTGAAGGAATTGCAAAAGTTATTGATGAATACAACTTATGACATGCATTAAAAGTGATGATTGCCGATACAACTAGGGTTAACACCGGGAAAAAGAGTGGAGTTGTCAGATTACAACAAATGTTCTCGGATAAGAGTTTCAACAAACCTCAATTTATCGGTTGTCAGCATCCCATTCTGGACAGGATTCTCCGTTTGGTGATGGACGAAGAACTTACTGCTAACACCAATTCTCCAAACATTAAATATCCATTTGTGTCTCAATTAATAAAGAATTACGAAAAACTAAAATCACAGTTTGTTAATGGAACAGAAGAGTTCCTCGACAAGTTAGCATGAAGAGATGACATGAAGTTTTTGTGCCATTTAACGCGAGTGTTTAGATTCTTTGAAGAAAAGGGGCATTTTCCTTTGTTTAACTTTCACAAAATTCCAAATATCAGTATTGTGAGGTGGAATTCAAGAGTATATCTCGTTATCCTCGCATTCATTCTTACACCTACAACAATGAAGACTTTGGATAAGATATGCAGATTCATTTCGTACGAATGGGCTGAGTACTGGTTTACTAATCAGATGTACAATGAAAATGACTTCAATAACTTGTCAGAAATATTGAAACCTTACAGAAAAGCATTAAACTCATTGCAGAATCAATGGAAGCAGGAGCCATCCTTACTCTAGATACCAAGTAGTAATCAGTGTGCAAAACGTGCAATCAAAGTTATGCAGGAACTTTATGAACTTTATGCTGCCTGCAGAAACAAAGCCAAACTGCTGCTTAGATTTATTCTAAGTAATAAACAGTGAGTTTAAGATTTAATGCATTTTTTTAAGCTCTTTATTTTTATTATTATCCATGTAAATATACTCTTGCAGAAATCGATTTTTTTATAAATTTTGGGGTGAATTTTTTTTTTTACTGAGAGTAATAAGGGCTTTCTTCTTTGTTTTGAAGCAAAAGTTCATCGACTTGAGGCACGGGAACATAAGGTTGTAAAAAAGTTATATCCCATAATATATATATATATATATATATATATATATATATATATATATATATATATATATATATATATATATATATATATATATATATTGTTACGGAACAGAGAAAGATAATGTACACTTAAAGTGAGAATACTAAAAATCACTACTGTCCCGTAAAGTTCCAGGTTCAAACCAAAAGAGTTAGGTAAAATTACAAGTTCAAGTTTAATGCTCAAACTAACAACAAAACATTCAGAACTCATAAGGATAATATAATGGCAAAAAACAGGTTAAATATATGGTTAACTGAAATAGCCTCTATTAACACGAAATTAGGAAGAGTAAATTTATCTAAGTCAGCCCTGATAAAATGAAAATACACTGGGTAATGCTCAGTTAATGCAAGATAAATTATTACAGATACAAAATATTATTAATGATGGCTGATAGTAAAACCTTACACTAAGCACAAAAACCTCACTAGGCCTACAAATTAACACCCTATGTTATACAGTACAAGAACAAAATGTAATAACAATCATACTCAAACTACATAGCAGTTAGATGGTTGGAGACTTCCTGAGCACTCACAACAATAACTGTACAGGGGAGGACAGAGATGTGAACAAAATGAGGAGCAGATCTAAGTGGCAATGATGCAGAGACTGAGCTCATTATATAAGGGCCGGCAGAGCTTGATACAACTTGTAAGAAGGACGCGCAAATGAAGCCATGGGGACAAAGAGTTGACAATCCCGCTCTGAACAACAGAAAGGACGACTTACTCTACTATAACGGTAGAAGGGGGACCTGAGGCAGAACATGCTCGTGATCAAACATGCAGCATACTGTGCGTTAAAATTACACAAAGGATGATGAAATCATAGGCTATGTAACACCTCCCCACAAAGAAAAAGAAATTTACAAAGGAAATTTCTTATTACTCTAAAACAATCTGTCTAAAGTCTAGATAAGCAATCTGCAATAACATTTTCTTTCCCCTTGACATGTTGTATGTCTAATGAATACTCCTGAAGAAGTAGACTCCATCTTGTCAATCTCTGATTTTTATCTTTAAACTTACTAAGGAATTTCAGTGGGTTATGATCGGTATAAATGACTATTGGGTCAAAACCAGAACACAAATAAAATGAAAAATGCTGTAAACCCAAAATCAAGGCCAAAAGCTCTTTCTCAATAGTTGAGTAGTTCTTTTGAGGTGGAATGAACTTCTTACTGTAATAAGATACAGGGTGTTCAATACCCTGATTATCCTCTTGAAGCAAAACAGCCCCAGCTCCTGTATCACTTGCATCAACAGCCATCGTAAAAGGCTTAACAAAATTTGGAGTAGCGAGCACTGGCTGACTTAATAGAATAGCTTTAAGTTTGTTGAAAGAATATTCACAGTTATCTGTCCTGACAAATTTAACTCCCTTTTTCAGTAGGTCAATAAGTGGTGATACAAGAATAGATAAGTTAAGAACAAATCTCCTGTAATAACCTACCATTCACAAAAACCTTTGTAGCTCTTTCCTACTTTTAGGTCTGGGAAGATCACTTATAACCTGAACCTTAGCTCCTGGTGGTGCAACATGTCAATCACCAATTACGTACCCAAGGTACTGAAATTTAGCTTGACCAAACTCACACTTTGATAAATTAGCTACAAGATTAGCCTGAACTAAACGGTCAAGAAATGTACTGACATGGCATAGGTGATCTTTCCAGTTGTCACTGAAGATTAATACATCATCAATATAAAAAACACACCCTGCCAAACCCTCTGTTACAACATTCATGAGCTTCTGAAATGTGGCTGGTGCATTCTTCATACCATACAGCATTACGGAACATGCAAAAGTCTTTCCTAGTGTTACAAAACATGAGATCTCCCTAGCACGTTCAGTCATAGGTACTTGCCAGTATCCCTTTAACAAATCAAACTTAGTTATGTACCTAGCCTTTCCGATCTTGTCTATGCAATCTTCCACACGAGGGAGAGGGTAAGTGTCTGTTTTGGTTATCTGATTAACACGTCTGTAGTCAATGCAAAGCCGCTGTGACTCACCTGGCTTAGGGACTAGAGTGACAGGAGAACTCCACTCGCTCTGACAGGGCTCAATCATCTTGTGGTCCAACAGGTAGCCAAGCTCCTTCTGGATGAGAGGAACTTTCACTGGGTTCACACGGTAAGGAGGCAGTTTAATTGGCTTTGCGTCTCCAACATCGACATCGTGCATCAACACAGTAGTTCTTCCTGGAGTGGCACGGAACACTTGCGGGTACTCCTGCAGTAATGCCGAAAACTCCTGCCTTTCCTCGGGAGCTAGATGAGAAAGCTTAGTCTGGAGATCATTCATGATATCAGGATTCTTCCCCAAACTATCACTCAGGCTCATACTCATGGGAGAGCTTCACTTGCAGACTCGGGTGGAACAGCTACAGTGCAGACTGGATTATTTTCGTCCCGCCTGTGATATAACTTTAGCATGTTGATGTGACAAAGTTGCCTGTTCTTTCTACGATCTGGTGTGGCGATGACATAGTTGACATCACTGAGTTTCTTCTCCACGAAATAAGGACCACTAAACTTGGTTTGAAGAGGTTGCCCATGAACTGGTAGCAGAATTAAAACCTGATCTCCTGGCTGAAAGTGGCGTAACCTGGACTTCTTATCATACCAAGTCTTCATCTTCTCCTGAGCAGCTCCTAAATTCTCTCTCGCCAGCTGTAAAGCAGTGGACGGCCGTTCTTTGAACTTCATCACATACTCCAGCAGGTTGACGTCATCTCCTTCTGACAGCCAGCATTCCTTGGGTAGCTTAAGGCGTCCTCTTACTTCATGGCCAAACAGTAATTCAAAAGGTGAGAAGCCCAGTGATTCATTTGGAGATTCTCTTGCAGCAAACACAACGAATGGAAGACCTTTATCCCAGTCTTTCTGATGTTCCAGACAGTATTTCTTGAGCATCGATTTGAGTGTTTGATGATATCTCTCCAACGCTCCTTGGGTCTGGGGATGGTAAGCTGAAGACGTGATCTGGGTGATGCCCAACTCTTTCAGAGACTGCTTGAAAACGTTTGACATGAAATTACTTCCCCGGTCTGACTGTACCTCCTTGGGCAGACCAAACTTTGTGAAGAACCTTAGCATTTCCTTAACCACGTTCTTTGCTGAGATATTTCTAAATGGAATGGCTTCAGGATAACGAGTAGCCATATCAATCAGGGTCAACACATAAGAAAATCCTGAAGAAGTCTTAGGAAGAGGGCCCACAATATCCACCAACACCCGGGTGAATGGCGCCTCAAAAGGAGGAATGGGAACTAGAGGTGCAACCTTTTCGGTCTGATTACACTTCCCCACAACTTGACAGGTGTGACAAGACTTACAATACCAGGAAACATCCCTGAAGATACCTGGCCAGTAGAAGTGTTTCAAAATGCGTGCCACAGTCTTCCTCACTCCAAGGTGTCCTGCCAAACTGGAATCATGAGCCACTCTAATGATATCCTGCCTACAAACATGAGGGATGACAACTTGATGTACAACCTCCCATTCACAGTCGGGTGATGCTGTTGGGGGTTTCCACTTCCTCATAAGTACTCCTGACTTTACATATTAACAAGTAGAAGCACCGGCTGACTCTTCTTCACTGTAAGCAGAGTTAGCTAGACCTTTCAACTCATGGTGAGCAACCTGCAACTCAACCAACTCTTGACAAGACAAATTATCAACACTACGGGGTACTGCCTCATCTGGTGAGTGGTCCAAATTAGCAAGAAAAGTGTCAGCTAGGATAACATCATCATCATCATTATCCTCTAAATCACCAGTAACTTTAGACTTAGCCCTAATGACAGCACATGCAGGGAACACATCAGGGACATCAGAATCCTGGGTCGCAGCCACTGGCTCACTAGGCAACTGAGGAGCTGGACACACTTTACTTCCACCAATATCATTTCCAATTAAGAAAGTTACACCTGACATTGGGAGTGTCTCAACCAACCCAACCATAACGGAACCATTAACAAAACCAGACTCTAAATTCACTCTGCACAGAGGGACAGAGAAGTAATTATTCCCTACACCTTGTAGGATTACAGTTTCATCAGAGGAATTAACATTAAAGCCTAGAACACTGGTCAGCATAAGGGATTGGCAAACACCTGTGTCACGATATATTTTAACTGATTTCCTGTCATTATTGTCCAGAGGACTGACAAAACCATCAGACAGGAAATTAGCACATGAACTCTTGAGAGTGTCACCCACGTTACTGCTCAAAAGAGGAGCTCCATCATGAGAATTTAAGTTACCCCTCAAAGCAGGTTCAGTTAACTCAGTTAAAGAATTCTGGGAACTCTCAAGAGTGGACACTAGACCGATTGACTGAATATTTAAAGACTCCTTTTTGTTCACATCACGCTGTCTCCTGAAACATCTCTCCGTAGTATGACCATGCTTACTACAATAAGTACATTTACTTTTCTGAAATCTAGAGGTGAAGAAACATCATCTTTATTCTCTTTCCTGTTACCTGTATTCTGAGTAGAGGCCACGTACTTACTCTCAGCTTTCCCTTTTTCTCTAGAATATCTCTTGTGAGTGAGAACATATTCATCAGCTAAAACTGCAGCATCACACAAATTATCTATTCTTCTCTCATCAAGATATAGGCTTACATCTTTATAAATACACCAAAATCAGAATCCACATTCTTAGTATTTAACCACTGCTCTAACATATCTTTGATTTTTGCATACTCAGCATGGAATTCCTTATCTTGCTTGTAAGTTGTCCTAAATTTTACTCTATAAGCTTCAGGGACAAGCTCATAGGCCTTAAGAATCAAGCTCTTAACTACATCATAATTATCAGATTGATCCTGAGGCAAAGATGCATAAGTTACTTGAGCTTTACCGGTGAGAACACTTTGAAGGAGTACTGGCCAATACTTTTTGGGCCAATTAAAACCTGTAGCTACCCTCTCAAACAACTGAAAATACTTTGTTAAATCAGATTCATTAAGAGGAGGGACAAGTTTAACATTTTTAGCCACATCAAAATCATCAGAGCTAGATGATCCAGTTCCACATTGTTTCATGCGATACTCATGGTCTGTCTGAATCCTGGCAAGTTCAACTTGTGCGTGTATCTGTGCCTCCTGAATCCGAGCCTGAGATTCTGCCTCCTTAGCATTTTCTTGAAATTCAGCCTCCTTAACACGAGACTCCGCCTCCTTAGCCTGAGCCTCCTGCAGGGCTAGCTGTAACTTAGCTAATTCAATCTGCGTTCGCTCCTTTGGAGGAGTTACATTATACAAGCTTTCATTAATCATGTCAACAATTTGATCTTTAGAATGATGAGAGCGAACAGCAATTCCCAACTGTTGATCAACAAGCTTAAGTTCATTCTTTGTTCTGTTTTCTACATCACACACTGTTTGCACATTTGACAAAAAATCTTTGGCTCCATCAAGCGTAGTAATAGTAGACATCATGAATAAATCACAGTCACAAAATATCGAGCAATATCCTTATGATAATATCCTGAATATCCTGATATGAGGTCGCCAAATTTATGTTACGGAACAGAGAAAGATAATGTACACTCTAAGTGAGAATACTAAAAATCACTACTGTCCCGTAAAGTTCCAGGTTCAAAACAAAAGAGTTAGGTAAAATTACAAGTTAAAGTTTAATGCTCAAACTAACAACAAAACATTCAGGACTCATAAGGATAATGTAATGGCAAAAAACAGGTTAAATATATGGTTAACTGCAATAGCCTCTATTAACACGAAATTAGCAAGAGTAAATTTATCTAAGTCAGCCCTGATAAATGAAAATACACTGGGTAATGCTCAGTTAATGCAAGATAAATTATTACAGATACAAAATATTATTAATGATGGCTGATAGTAAAACCTTACACTAAGCACAAAAACCTCACTAGGCCTGCAAATTAACACCTTATGTTATACAGTACAAGAACAAAATGTAATAACAATCATACTCAAACTACATAGCAGTTAGATGGTTGGAGACTTCCTGAGCACTCACAACAATAACTGTACAGGGGAGGACAGAGATGTGAACAAAATGAGGAGCAGATCTAAGTGGCAATGATGCAGAGACTGAGCTCATTATATAGGGGCCGGCAGAGCTTGATACAACTTGTAAGAAGGACGCGCAAATGAAGCCATGCGGACAAAGAGTTGACAATCCCGCTCTGAACAACGGAAAGGACGACTTACTCTACTATAACGGTAGAAGGGGGAACTGAGGCAGAACACGCTCGTGATCAAACATGCAGCATACTGTGCGTTAAAATTACACAAAGGATGATGAAATCATAGGCTATGTAAAAATATATATATATATATATATATATATATATATATATATATATATATATAAATGTTACTCTGTTCCTACAATTATATTACTCCATTCAATTTTACAATATTATAAAAAAATATCATGCATTTACAAGTAGATAAATAACAGTGTAACATTTTCCTATATACTCTGTAAATTGTAATGCAAAGACAGGTCGTACGTATGACAGTTTGGTGTAACCGAGCAATAAATAGGAATTGATAAGTCATATCACAATATGTAACAGTTATAGGCGTGTAATAGTTACATGCATTAATATATCATAGTACAAAAGGCAACACTGGCATAATATGTAATGTCTGGTGTTTAAGTGGAGACAAACACATCCTCTAACCACAGTGCAAACACATAATGCATGGCAAACACATACAAGATGATCACATGGGGTAACTGGCGAAAGCCTGTTCGCACACATGCATGGAAATGTACCAGACACTACTGTACACACATAAAAGCACACACTTCATCCAGCCAGTATTATTTCCCGACAAATTGGAGGTGAGAGTCAGAGAGCTAGAGAGAACCAGAGAGGGCAGAAGGGGATTGGAGAGATGAGAGAAGCAAGCAAAAGAGATAGGATGGAGTAGAAGATTCACCGTCACGCTGACAATCCGTGGGTCACGTCAATCTGTTCATCACATGAGAGATATAACTGTGTCACAATAAAATCCCATAACTATAGAGAGTATGTCACCTTCATTTATGATACAAATCTCGACGCTATCCATCGCCTAAAGACTTTACATAGGCAGCAACCCACATTACTGGTGACAGGTGCCTCGCCACTCCTCAGTTACAGTCCCAACTCCTACGTGTGGCAGCAGCAGTAATCTAGTTACTCTACAATACCTGATGCTGGTAGCAACGATCCTCCACATCATCCACATTATCAACACTGATGGCATCTACCTATCTACCTACCTCCCTATTAACATGTGTGTGTGTGTGTGTGTGTGTGTTGTAGTTATTGTGAAGTGTGGTGTTGACGGTGTGGTACTGTCTGACGTAGAGTGAGTGTTGGCTGCAGAAATGGGAGGAGGTGATGTCGTGTGTGGTGTTGTGTGTGTGTGTGTGTGTGTGTGTGTGTGTGTGTGTGTGTGTGTGTGTGTGTGTGTGTGTGTGAGTTTTCTTACCTAGTTTTTCATACCTAATTGTATCTCTACAGAAATGAGTCAAGTTCGTACTGTCTCGTGCATTAAACCATTTTTATCATAAATATCTTTAAATTTATGGACCATATTGGCACACACTATTCCATTCGGTAATGTATTCCACTGTTCAAATGCCCTATTTGGGAAACTAAATTTCCTTACGTCTTTATCACCCATCTTTTTTTGCAGTATTTTGCGGTGTCCTCTTGCCGATGCTGCCCCAGGGATTTTATACTCATTGATTCTATTTTCTCTTTCCCTGTGATGCATTTTATAGCATAATCATGTCTCCTATTTTCCTTCTATCTTATAATGTTGGTATTTTCAGTTTTTCTGTCTTCATAGCTTAGATCCCTTAAGCTTGATATCCATTGTGTAACTGTACTTTGTACTTTTTCAGTCTTATGTATATGTTTTTTGACATGTGGATTCAAGACTAATGATATATACTCCGGGGTTGGCGTGATGAGCGATGTTATTATCTTTCTCAGCATGTTTTCATTTATATATGTGAATACTATTATCATATTAGCAAGCAGTATATACATGTTCCGTACCTTTTCATTGATGTGGTCAGCCGGAAATAGCCTGCTTTTGATAATCAGTCTTAGGTCCTTCCCTTTTTTTATTTGTGTAGGGTTGAAATTCCTACCTTATAATCCCAGTTTGGTCTTTTTCCACTATTACCAAACTTAATTACATAGCATTTGTCCACACTGAATTCTAGTTGCCATCTATTGTTCCAGTGATGGAGCTTATCTAATTCGTCTTGTAATTCTCTGCAAGAGTCTGTGTTTGTAATTCTCCTTTGTATTTTTGCATCATCAGGAAACGTATTTAGATAGCTTCCATTTCCAATGTTGCTGTCAAAGTCATTTATATATACTAAAAACACAATTGATGCCAGCACTGAGCTCTGTGGAAACTTTGCTGGTCACTTCTCTCCATGATGAGTAATTTCCCCTTAGTACTGTTCTCATTTCCCTTTTTTTGATAAAGTCTTGCATCCAACAATACAGATTACCGTGTATTACTCCTTGATGGTACAGTTTCCATAAAAGTCTTTGGTGTAGTACTCTGTTGAATGCCTTCCTCAAATCTATATAGATATTATTTATCCATCCTTCTTTTTCCTTTAGTGTTTCTGCAACTCTAGCATAGTAACTTAATAATTTTGTTACACAATATTTTCCCAATCTAAAACCGAACTGTCATCCTGTTAACACATTGTATTTTTCCAGATGATTTGCCCATTTTTTTTTTTTTTTTATTAGCCTTTTTAGTGTCTTACAACATTGATCAAGGATACTAGTATGTAGTTAAGTGAATTCTCTCTTTTTTTCCTTTCTTGAAAAGGGAAACAATGTTTGCTTTCTATCAAATATCAGGTGGTTTATCTAGACTTAAGGATTCTTTGAAAGTTAATTATATTTGTGTGCTCGACTTCTCTGCACATTCATGTAGCAACCTGCCTGAAATTTCGTCAGGACCATATGCTTTACCTTTCTCTAATTGGTTCAACTCTTCCTGTACTTCTTGTTCCGATATTTGAATATCTGGTAACATGTGTGAGCATGAATTTTCCTTATCATCTGTCAAAATTATTTTCTTCTGTAGAAACTGATTGGAATTTTTTGTTAGGTACAGCATAGATATCTTTTTCTTGGATATAGATTATCTCCTCATCCATGATGTACTGTATTTTATCTTTAACTTTCGTTTTGCTTCGGATGTAACTGTAAAAAGGCTTCGGTTGATCACTACTTTTATTTATGATGTCTTCCTCAAGCTGTCTTTGAGCTTCTCTCTTTATGCTTGTATAATCAATTTTTGCCTGTTTATACCAGTTATATCTCCTCTCACTATTGTGTCTTCTGTATATATTCCAGAACAAGACTCTTTTTTTTTTTTTTTTTTTGAAGTTATACCTTTTATAATATTGAATTTCTTTGTCCTTATTTCTGTTTCTTTGTGCAGAGGGATGTAATTTTAGACTCCTGTTTCATTTAAATTCACAAAATTTTCTACATATAATATATCTTGCCCTCTAAACTCTTTTTCCTAATTTATTTCTATATAGTACTTCATTAGGTCATGATAGTTGCTCTTTATTGTAATTTAGGCTCTTTTTGTAACTTTCATCATTGCTAACTATATCGTATGCAATCCTGTGTGTGTGTGTGTGTGTGTGTGTGTGTGTGTGTGTGTGTGTGTGTGTGTGTGTGTGTGTGTGTGTGTGTGTGGTGTTTCGTGCATTTGGTGTGTAGTGTGCTTGGAGTCGGGTTTATATTGTTTTCCATGTGTTGTGTATCGTGTGTTTCGTGTGTGGGGTGCGGTGTTTAGTGTATTTGGTGTGTGGTGTTTAGCGTATTTAGTCTCTGGTGTATAGCCTATTTGGTGTGTGGTGTGCAGTGTATTTGGTGTGCGGTGTGCAGTGTATATGGTGTGTGGTGTGCAGATTATTTGATGTGTGGTGTGCAGTTTATTTGGTGTGTGGTGTGCAGTGTATTTGGTGTGTGGTGTGCACTGTATTTGGTGTGTTAGGTTTAGTGTATTTCATGTGTGATGTATAGAGTGTACTTGTTGAGTGGTTTGCAGTGTATTTATTGTGGTGTTTAGTGTGCAGTGTACTTGGTGTGTGATGTGCAGGGTACTTGGTGTATTATGTTTAGTGTATTTGGGGTGCGGGTGTTTAATGTATATGGTGTGTGGTGTGCAGTGTAACTAGTGAGTGGTGTGCTTGTATTTTGTGTACGATGTGAAACGTATTTGGTGTGCGTTGTGCAGTGTACTTGGTGTGTCATGTGCAGTGTATTTGGTGTGTCATGTGCAGTGTATTTGGTGTATGATGAGCAGTGTATTTGGTGTGGTGTGCAGTGTATTTGGTGTGTGGTTGCAGTGTATTAGGTGTGTCATGTGCAGTGTATTTGGTGTATGACGAGCAGTGTATTTGGTGTGATGTGCAGTGTATTTGGTGTGTGATGTGCAGTGTATTTGGTATGTGATGTGCAGTGTATTTGGTGTGTCATGTGCAGTGTATTTGGTGTGTGATGAGCAGGGTATTTGGTGTGGTGTGCAGTGTATTTGGTGTGTGGTTGCAGTGTAAGTGTTGAATGGTGTGCAGTGTATTTGGTGTGTAGTGTGCAGCGTATTTGGTGTTTAGTGTATTTGGTGTATTGTGTTCAGTGTATTTAGTGTGTGATATGCAGTGCATTTGCTGTATGGTGTTTAGTGTACTTGGTGTGTACTGTGCAGTGTATTTAGTGAGCGATGCTTTGAGTGTATCTGGAGTGTGGTGTGGAGAATGTCTGTTTAGTTGCATGTAGAATATTTTGTGTGTGATGCGTAGTGTGTTTGATGTATGGTGTGTAGAACGTTTGTTGAGTGGTAGGTAGTGTGTTGTGTGTGTGTGTGTGTGTGTGTGTGTGTGTGTGTGTGTGTGTGTGTGTGTGTGTGTGTGTGTGTGCAGTGTGTTTGGTGTGAGGTGTGCAGTGTGTTTGGTGTGTGGTGTGTAGTTTGTTTAATGCGTTTGGAATAAGGTGTGAAGTGTATTTGGTGTGTGGCGTTTATTGAGTTTGGTGTGTGGTGTGAAGTGTTTGACGTGTGGTGTGCAGAGTGTTTGGTGTGTGGTGTTTAGTGCTTTTGATGTGTGGTGTGTACTGTGTTTGGTGTGTTGTGTGCAGTGTGTTTGGTGTGTAGTGTGTTTGGTGTGTAGTCTCTTTAGTATTTGGTGCATTGGGTGCTTATTGTGTTTGGTGTTTAGTACGTTTGATGTGCAGTGTACCAAGTGCGTGGCGTTTGGTGTGAAGTGCATTTTGTGAATGGTAAGTAGTGTGTTTGGTGTGTAGTTCGTTTGGTATGTGGTGTGTAGTGTGCTTGGTGTATAGTGTTCACTTTGTGGCAAATAGTGTTTAGTTCTGGTGTGTGCTGTGCGGTCCATGTTGTGAGGTTTGTGTGTGTGTGTGTGTGTGTGTGTGTGTGTGTGTGTGTGTTCTTACCTATTTGTCTTACCTATTTGTATCTTTACAGGTATGAGTCAAGCTCGTACTGTCCCGTGTTTTATACCATTTTTATCAATTATATCCCTGAATAGTTTTTTGGCACACATTACTTCATTCGGTAGTGCATTCCACTGATCAACTGCCCTATTTGGAAAACTGAGTTTCCTTGCGTTTTTATCTCCTCACTTCTTTTGTGGTTTTTGCAGTGTCCTCTTGCTGAAGCTTCTCCATAGGATATATTCTCATTTATGTTTATTTTTTCTTTCTCCGAGATGCATTTATAAATCATAATCATGTCCTGTCTTTTCCTTCTGTCCTGCAGTGTTGCTAGATTCAAATTTTCTAGTCTTTCTTCGTATCTTAGATCCCTTAACCCGAGGCGTCCCGTCGGCGTATGGGTGCATTGCAACATTTTGCATTTGCCTGTCCCGTCGGCGTAGTGGTACGTTGTGCAATTGCAAGGTTCATTACTACATATACATATTCGTACCAAATAAATGAATAAATACCGTTTATGAGTGGTGTGGAATAGTTACCCTCCCACGGAACTCATTTTCTTTGGAGCCAGCCTGATAGAAAACCCAGTGAGGTAAGGAGGTACTGCTACCTGGATCGAGTGTTTTAAACCTCAGGTGAGTGATTTCTCTATGAAATTTCGATGTTTATCACCAAAAGCGGAGGTTTTAGCCAGAAAAAAAAATCGAAAATACCTCGGGTTTGGGGGGTGTCGGAGATACGAAATAGCTCGGGACGTCATGGGTTAAGGTTGGTAATGATCTTGTAGCTGCCCATTTTAATTTCTCCATCTTGTCTATGTGTTCTTTTAGATGAGGATTCCAGACTACTGATGCATGTTCCAAGGTTGGTCTGATGAATGATGTTATTATGTTTCTCTGCATGTCTTCCTTTTATATATGTGATGTTATTCTCATTTTAGCAAGCAGTATATGTACTTTCTCTGATGTGGTCAGCTGGAGATAGCCTGTTAATGATAATCACTCCTAGGTTCTTTTTCCTTTCAGATATGTGTAGGGTTGAACTTTCCAACTTCTAATCCTAGCCTTGTCTTTTTTCACTTTCACCAAACTTAATTACATGACAATTGCCCTCATTGAATTTCATTTGTCATTTATTGCTCCAGTCACGAAGTTTATTTAATTCTTCTTTTAGCTCTCTGCAAGTATTTGTATTAGTAATTCTCCTTTGTATTTTTTGCATCATCATCAAACATACTTCGATACCTTCCATTTCCAGTGTTGCTGTCTATGTCTTTTATATATACTAAAAACATAACTGGTGCCAGCAATGAGCCCTGTGGAACTCCGCTAGTCACTGCCTTCCATGATGAGTAATTTCCCCTGAGTACTGTTCTCATTCCCTTTTTCTGAGAAAATCCTGCATCCAACAGTACAGGTTGCCTTGGATTCCTTCTTAAAGGTACAGGTTCCATATATGTGGTGCAGTACTCTGTTTTGAAATCTAAATAGATACTGTCCACTCATCCTTCTCTATTCTGTTTCTGTAACTCTATTATAGTAGCTTAATAGATTAGTAACACATGATTATCCCTTTCTAAAAACCGAACTGCCATTCTGTTATCATACTGTGGTCTTCAAGATGGTTTACCCAAACTTTTCTTATCAGCTTTTCTAGTATTTTACCGGCGACACGAGTCAGTGATTCTGGTCAGTGGTTGAGTGGATTCTGTCTATTCCCTTTCTTGAAGAGGGAAAAAAATGTTTACTTTCTTCCAAATATCAGGTAGTTTTCCTTGACCTAAGGATTTACTGAACATTAACCCTCAAATGGCGGGCTACTTTTCAACATTACATCCTTGTAGGGTGGGTTATTTAAGAAAAAAATGAAGTGTTGTTAAATCAGGCAAAACATGCACAAATGGATCAGAATAGCTGAAAAATAATTTGATGTTACTTCAAATTGCGCGCGGGCCAGGTGGTGGTGGGAGGTGAGTGAGAGGGGTGGTGATGGTGCGTCAAGGTCACTATTAGTGGCACGTGACTGAAAGCAGGCGGGCAGTCTTATTTTCTGCTGTTATTTGTACCTGCAGACTAAAATATACTATTTTCACATTATGTACATTCTTCTGTATCTTCATGGTGCACTTTGAACACTACACTATTTATGTACAATCTTTATCTTACGTTTCTACTGTTATATTTTTACGCATGTAAATAGTATGTAAAACTGCTTATATTACCACAACTGGTCACACTAATGTCTTCAGTGTGTGGTATTCTGCCACGCAATCGATGCAGAAACTCACATCACACTCCTGGTATACATAATTGGCCTGTTGAATAGATATGTATTCTGGAAGGACGAGAGCCTTCTCCTCGACGGATTTTCTGGAATGTTGACTGCCTTTTAGGGGTAAAGTATAATGGTCCGCTTAACTCTTCTGCACATTCATGTAGCACCCAACATGAAATTTCGTCAGGACCATTTGTTTTTCCTTTCTCTGATTTACTTAACTCTTCCTGTAAATCTTTTTCTGATATTTGTATACCTGGTAATACGTGTGGGCATGCATGTTCCATAAAATATCTCTTAAAATTTTCTTCTGAAAAAACAAAAACAAAAATTGAATATTTCTTTTTAGTGCTTCACAAATATCTTTTTCTTGCATATAGATGATCCCCTCATCCGTAATGGACTGTATTTATCATTAATTTTGGTTTTGCTCCGAATGTAGCTATAAAGTAACGTAGGTTGGCCCAGAGGAGGGGTGCCCCCACTGCCTGGCTTGGTCTGATCCCCCTTCATGCCACCTCAGGGGTGAGTTCTCCTTTGCCTGAAGCAATGTTCATCATAATCGGGGAGGAAGAAGTGCTCTGCAGTTTTTTACAGGCCCTGCTCAATTGATGCGATTAGGCAATTTGGCATAAAACTCTCATGGCATGAATTGATGCGATTAGGCTTTACGGACGCAACCAGGTTTCGGAGACGAAAAAATCGAAATTTTTTGGAAAATCAGTGAAGGATATAGGCATATTAGTCAACTATCTGGCAACATCTTCCCGAAGTTTAAGCACCATAGGAGTACATTTGAAATTTGGGTGAATATTTTACTAAGGCTCACTGTCGTTAAAAGGATATTTAAATACCCTAGGTGCCCACGTGGCATGCGTGGTGAGTGTAAACAATGAAAATAATTTTGATTTCACTCGCTTTTTTTAGTGTTTTCTCGTGCTGAAATTTAACTCTTCGCCAGTATCTGGCAACCAGCTAGCCATAGGTTGTGTGTGTGTATCGAGAGAAGACCATACCATCAGTTACCTCAGGGCACTGGGGTGGAAGGTTGTCAGTCTCGTCTCGTCACCTTTTGTGGAGTACTGCTCCAGTTTTTGCTTATTCCCAGAGCCTCCACTAAGCAAACAGGTGTTACTGATGTGGGAAAAGCTAGAGAATAGGAGAGAAGAAATGGCTAAATGACGTAGACAACTTCAAGGAGAGAAAAAACGGGTTAAAAGTGAGCCATGCTCAATGGCACCACCATCTCATCACTTGACATCACTGGCATCACCGGCACCCCAACTTGCGAGTCCTACCCAAGAACCTGTCACATCATAACACCAATTCCAGTGCCAATAAAAGGAAGAGAATTTTCGCTGATGAACCGAGTTATACACAGTGCTCAGCGTCAACAACAGTGATCTTAGAAATAAGTGAAATTCATCATGCCCTGAAGAATCTAGTCTGCTGCAAGTGCTTAGGTCCTGATGTTTGCACTTTCAACGATCTCTTGCCCTCAAACTGAGAACTCTTAGTGTTTCTGGCAGAAAAATGAGGTGTTTAGGAGAAGAACCACCTTCCCATTCTACTGTGATGATACACTCATGATTACTAATCTCTGACCAGGGATGCGTGGCGAGCAGTGTTATGACCACACACGAGCCACAAATTCGAACGCAGCCTCCGCACTAGTGGGCGGGGCAAAGAACTCTAACCAGGTGATCTGAAGCGAACTACTCCTCATATCATTGGTATTACCATATTCTTATTGTTTCTCCTGGGTTTATTGACAGGGGCCGACATTTCTGCAATTTAGCAGTTTCCAAGAAGTAAAAAAACGTGTGCCACTATATGTGGATATTGGCATCATATAATTGTGGTAGGTGGTGGCGACCATCATCCACTCACTTGATGTAGTGCTGCCTACTTCTTCCTTAGCCTTTATCATTCTATTTCTGTGCCTGCCCTCCTCTCTTCCTGTTTCTCCCATCTTTCCTGTTGCTTTATTACTTTTCTTTCCTTTACAGGTGCCTTTACATTGAGTGACAAGCCAAATGGTTTCCTGTAAGCCAAGAAACCATTTACAATGCTGGGTGGTAACAATATAACCAAATCATACGTGTTCCCTACTTGTCAACAAGTGCGGTGGTGGAGGGTTAGTGCCCCTCCCTATAAAACAAATAAGTCAAAGTCAAATGGCCACTCCTTACGGAATTATGGCGTCTGGCAATATTGTTACATAGCCTATGATTTCATCATCCTTTGTATAACTCTAACGTACAGTATGCTGCATGTTTGATCACGATTCGCCTCGTGGCTTCCATAGTGCGTGTTCTACCTCACTCCCCCCCTCCTCCCTTATAGTACAGTAAGTCGTTCTTTCTGTTGTTCAGAGCAGGAGTGTCAACTCTTTGTCCCCTATTGCTTCATTTGCGCGTCCTTCTTACAAGCTGTATCAAGCTCTGCCGGCCCCTATATAATGAGCTCAGTCTCTGCATTATTGCCACTTAGATCTACTCCTCATTTTGCTCACATCTCTGTCCTCCCCTGTACAGTTGTTATTATTGTGAGTGCTCAGGAAGTCTCCAGCCATCTAGCAGCTGTGTAATTTGAGTATAGTGTTATTACATTTTTCCTTGTACTGTATAGCATAAGGTGTTGATTCGTAGGCCTAGTGAGGTGTTTGTGATTCATGTGTTTTTATGTTAGTCATTTTTGATAATATTTTGTATCTGTAATAATATATCTTGCATTAACTGAGCATTATCTGGTTTTCTCATTTTATCAGGGCTGACTTAAATAAATTTACTCTTGCTAATTTCGTGTTAATAGAGGCTATTGCAGTTAACCATATATTTAACCTGTTTTTTGCCATTACTTTATCCTTATGAGTCCTGAATGTTTAGTTGTTATAATTTTACCTAACTCTTTTGTTTTGAACCTGGACCTTTGCGGGACAGTTTTCTCTGTTCCGTAACATAAATTTAGCGACCTCTTATCAGGATATTCAGGATATTATCATAAGGATATTGCTTGATATTTTGTGCCGGTGATCTATTCATGATGTCTTCTATTACTACTCTTGATGAAGCCAAAGGTTTTTGTCAAATGTCCAAACAGTGTGTGATGTAGAAAACAGAACAAAGAATGAATTTAAGCTTGTTGCTCAACAATTGGGAATTGTTGTTCGCTCTCATCATTCTAAAGATCAAATTGTCGACATGATTAATGAGAGCTTGTTTAATGTAACTCCTCCAAATGAACAAATGCAGATTGAATTAGCTAAGTTACAGCTAGCCCTGCAGGAAGCCCGTGCTAAGGAGGCTGAGTTTCAGGCCCGTGCTAAGGAGGCTGAGTTTCAGGCCCGTGCTAAGGAGGCTGAGTTTCAGCCCCGTGCTAAGGAGGCTGAGTTTCAGCCCCGTGCTAAGGAGGCTGAGTTTCAGGCTCGTGCTAAGGAGGCTGAGTTTCAGGCACAAGTTGAACTTGTTAGAATTCAGGCAGACCATGAGTATCCCATGAAACAATGTGGAACTGGATCATCTAGCTCTGATGATTTTGATGTGGCTAAAAATGTTAAACTTGTCCCTCCTTTTAATGAATCTGATTTAACAAAGTATTTTCAGTTGTTTGAGAGGGTAGCTACAGGTTTTAATTAGTCCAAAGAGTATTGGCCAGTACTCCTTCAAACTGTTCTCACCGGTAAAGCTCAAGTAACTTATGCATCTTTGCCTCAGGATCAATCTGATAATTATCATGTAGTTAAGAGCTTGATTCTTAAGGCCTATGAGCTTGTTCCTGAAGCCTATAGAGTAAAATTTAGGACAACTTACAAGCAAGATAAGCAATCCCATGTTGAGTATGCAAAAATCAAAGAAGATCTGTTAGAGCAGTGGTTAAATTCTAAGAATGTGGATTCTGATTTTGACAAATTTAAGCAAATGATTTTGCTGGAGGACTTCAAAAAGTGTATTAATAATGATGTAAGCCTATATCTTGATGAGAAGAGAATAGATAATTTGTGTGATGCTGCAGTTTTAGCTAATGAATATGTTCTCACTCACAAGAGATATTCTAAAGAAAAAAGGAAAGCTGAGAATAAGTACGTTGCCTCTACTCAGAGTACAGGTAACAGGAAAGAGAATAAAGATGATGTCTCTCAGAAAGTAAATGCCAGCTTCACCTCTAGATTTCAGAGAAGTAAATGTACTTATTGTAGTAAGCTTGGTCATACCACGGAGAAATGTTTCAGGAGACAGCGTGATGTGAAGAAAAAGGAGTCTTTAAATATTCAGTCAATTGGTCTAGTGTCCACCCTTGAGAGTTCCCAGAATTCTTTAACTGAGTTAACTGAACCTGCTTTGAGGGGTAAATTAAATTGTCATGATGAAGCTCCTCTTTTGAGCAGTAACGTGGGTGACACTCTCAAGAGTTCATGTGCTAATTTCCTGTCTGATGGTTTTGTCAGTCCTCTGGACAGTAATGACAGGAAATCAGTTAAAATATATCGTGATACAGGTGCTTGCCAATCCCTTATGCTGACCAGTGTTCTAGGCTCTAATGTTAATTCCTCTGATGAAACTGTAATCTTACAAGGTGTAGGGAATAATTACTTCTCTGTCCCTCTATGCAGAGTGAATTTAGAGTCTGGTTTTGTTAATGGTTCCGTTATGGTTGGGTTGGTTGAGACACTCCCAATGTCAGGTGTAACTTTCTTACTTGGAAATGATATTGGTGGAAGTCAAGTGTGTCCAGCTCCTCAGTTGTCTAGTGAGCCAGTGGCTGCGACCCAGGATTGTGATGTCCCTGATGTGTTCTCTGCATGTGCTGTCACTAGGGCTAAGTCTAAAGTTACTGGTGACTTAGAGGATAATGATGATGATGATGTTATCCTAGCTGACACTTTTCTTGCTAATTTGGACCACTCACCAGATGAGGCAGTACCCCGTAATGATGATAATTTGTCTCGTCAAGAGTTGGTTGAGTTGCAGGTTGCTGACCCTGAGTTGAAAGGTCTAGCTAACTCTGCTTGCAGTGAGGAAGAGTCAGCTGGTGCTTCTACTTGTTATTATATAAAGTCAGCAGTACTTATGAGGAAGCCTCTATTAACACGAAATTAGCAAGAGTAAATTTATCTAAGTCAGCCCTGATAAAATGAAAATACACTGGGTAATGCTCAGTTAATGCAAGATAAATTATTACAGATTCAAAATATTATTAATGATGGCTGATAGTAAAACCTTACACTAAGCACAAAAACCTCACTAGGCTGCAAATTAACACCTTATGTTATACAGTACAAGAACAAAATGTAATAACAAGCATACTCAAACTACATAGCAGTTAGATGGTTGGAGACTTCCTGAGCACTCACAACAATAACTGTACAGGGGAGGACAGAGATGTGAACAAAATGAGGAGCAGATCTAAGTGGCAATGATGCAGAGACTGAGCTCATTATATAGGGGCCGGCAGAGCTTGATACAACTTGTAAGAAGGACGCGCAAATGAAGCCATGCGGACAAAGAGTTAACAATCCCGCGTTGAACAACAGAAAGGACGACTTACTCTACTATAACGGTAGAAGGGGGAACTGAGGCAGAACACGCTCGTGATCAAACATGCAGCATACTGTGCGTTAAAATTACACAAAGGATGATGAAATCATAGGCTATGTAACAATATATATATATATATATATATATATATATATATATATATATATATATATAAATGTTACCCTGTTCCTAAAATTATGTTACTCCATTCAATTTTACAATATTATTAAAAAATATCATGTATTTACAAGTAGATAAATAACAGTGTAACATTTTCCTATATACTCTGGAAATTGTAATGACAGGTCGTACGTATGACAGTTTGGTGTATCCGAGCGATAAATAGGTATTGATAAGTCATATCACAATATGTAACAGTTATAGGCGTGCAATATTACATGCATTAATATATCATAGTACAAAAGGCAACACTGGCACAATATATAATGTTTGGTGTTCAAGTGGAGACAAACACATCCTCTAACCACAGTGCAAACACATAATGCATGGCAAACACATACCAGATGATCACATGGGGTAACTGGCGATAGCCTGTTCGCACACATGCATGGAAATGTACCAGACACTACTGTACACACATAAAAGCACACACTTCATCCAGCCAGTATTATTTCCCGAGAAATTTGAGGTGAGAGTCAGAGAGCTAGAGAGAACCAGAGAGGGCAGAAGGGGATTGGAGAGATGAGAGAAGCAAGCAAAAGAGATAGGATGGAGTAGGAGATTCACCGTCACGCTGACAATCCGTGGGTCACGTCAATCTGTTCATCACATGAGAGATATAACTGTGTCACAATAAAACCCCATAACTACAGAGAGTATGTCACCTTCATTTATGATACAAATCTCGACGCTATCCATCGCCTAAAGACTTTACATAGGCAGCAACCCACATTACTGGTGACAGGTGCCTCGCCACTCCTCAGTTACAGTCCCAACTCCTACGTGTGTCAGCAGTAGTAATCTAGTTACTCTACAATACCTGATGCTGGTAGCAACGATCCTCCACATCATCCACATGATCAACACTGATGGCATCTACCTATCTACCTACCTCCCTATTAACGTGTGTGTGTGTGTGTGTGTGTGTGTGTGTGTGTGTGTGTTGTAGTTATTGTGAAGTGTGGTGTTGACGGTGTGATACTGTCTGACGTAGAGTGAGTGTTGGCTGCAGAAATGGGAGGAGGTAATGTCGTTTGTGGTGTTGTGTGTGTGTGTGTGTGTGTGTGTGTGTGTGTGTGTGTGTGTGTGTGTGTGTATGTGTGTGTGTGTGTGTGTGTGTGTGTGTGAGTTTTCTTACCTAGTTTTTCATACCTAATTGTATCTCTACAGAAATGAGTCAAGTTCGTACTGTCTCGTGCATTAAACCATGTTTATCATAAATATCTTTAAATTTATGGACCATATTGGCACACATTATTCCATTCGGTAATGTATTCCACTGTTCAATTGCCCTATTTGTGAAACTAAATTTCCTTACGTCTTTATCACCCATCTTTTTATGCAGTATTTTGTGGTGTCCTCTTGGCGATGCGTCCCCAGGGGTTTTATACTCATTGATTCTATTTTCTCTTTCCCTGTGATGCATTTTATAGCATAATCATGTCTCCTATTTTCCTTCTATCTTGTAATGTTGGTATTTTAAGCTTTTCTGTCTTCCTAGCTTAGATCCCTTAAGCTTGATATCCATTGTGTAACTGTACTTTGTACTTTTTCAGTCTTATGTATATGTTTTTTGACATGTGGATTCAAGACTAATGATATATACTCCAGGGTTGGGGTAATGAGCGATGTTATTTTCTTTCTCAGCGTGATTTCATTTATATATGTGAATGCTATTTTCATATTAGCAAGCAGTATATACATGTTCCGTACCTTTTCACTGATGTGGTCAGCCGGAAAGAGCCTGCTTTTGATAATCAGTTTTAGGTCCTTCCCTTTTTTTATTTGTGTAAGGTCGAATTTCCTAGCTCATAATCCCAGTTTGGTCTTTTTCCACTTTTACCAAACTTAATTACATAGCATTTGTCCACACTGAATTCTAGTTGCCATCTTTTGTTCCAATCATGGAGCTTATCTAATTCGTCTTGTAATTCTCTGCAAGAGTGTATGTTTGTAATTCTCCTTTGTATTTTTGCATCATCAGGAAACGTATTTAGATAGCTTCCATTTCCAATGTTGCTGTCAAAGTCATTTATATATACAAAAAACACAATTGATGCCAGCACTGAGCTCTGTGGAGACTCCGCTGGTCACTTCTCTCCATGATGAGTAATTTCCCCTTAGTACTGTTCTCATTTCCCTTTTTTTGATAAAGTCTTGCATCCAACAGTACAGATTACCGTGTATTACTCCTTGATGGTACAGTTTCCATAAAAGTCTTTGGTGTAGTACTCTGTTGAATGCCTTCCTCAAATCTATATAGATATTATTTATCCATCCTTCTTTTTTCTTTAGTGTTTCTGCAACTCTAGCATAGTAACTTAATAATTTTGTTACACAATATTTTCCCAATCTAAAACCGAACTGTCATCCTGTTAACACATTGTATTTTTCCAGATGATTTGCCCATTTTTTTTTTTTTTTATTAGCCTTTTTAGTGTCTTACAACATTGATCAAGGATACTAGTATGTAGTTAAGTGAATTCTCTCTTTTTTTTCCTTTCTTGAAAAGGGGAACAATGTTTGCTTTCTATCAAATATCAGGTAGTTTATCTAGACTTAAGGATTCTTTGAATGTTAATTATATTTGTGTGCTCGACTTCTCTGCACATTCATGTAGCAACCTGCCTGAATTTTCATCAGGACCATATGCTTTACCTTTCTCTAATTGGTTCAACTCTTCCTGTACTTCTTGTTTCGATATTTGAATATCTGGTAACATGTGTGAGCATGAATTTTCCTTATCATCTGTCAAAATTATTTTCTTCTGTAAGAACTGATTGGAATTTTTTGTTAGGTACAGCATAGATATCTTTTTCTTGGATAAAGATTATCTCCTCATCCATGATGTACTGTATTTTATCATTAACTTTCGTTTTGCTTCGGATGTAACTGTAAAAAGGCTTCGGTTGATCACTACTTTTATTTATGATGTCTTCCTCAAGCTGTTTTTGAGCTTCTCACTTTATGCTTGTATAATCAATTTTTGCCTATTTATAGCAGTTATATGTCCTCTCACTATTGTGTCTTCTGTATGTATTCCACAGCAAGACTCTTTTTTTTTTTTTTTTGAAGTTATACATTTTATAATATCGAATTTCTTTGTCCTTATTTCTGTTTCTTTGTGCAGAGGGATGTAATTTTGACTCCTGTTTCATTTAAATTCACAAAATTTTCTACAGCTAATATATCTTGTCCTCTAAACTCTTTTTCCTAATTTATTTCTATATAGTACTTCATTAGGTCATGATAGTTGCTCTTTTTTGTAGTTTAGGCTCTTTTTGTAACTTTCATCATTGCTAACTATATCGTATGCAATCCTGTGTGTGTGTGTGTGTGTGTGTGTGTGTGTGTGTGTGTGTGTGTGTGTGTGTGTGTGTGTGTGTGTATGTGTGTGGTGTTTCGTGCATTTGGTGTGTAGTGTGCTTGGAGTCGGGTTTATAATGTCTTCGGTGTGTGGTGTATCGTGTGTTTCGTGTGTGGGGTGCGGTGTTTAGTGTATTTGGTGTGTGGTGTTTAGTGTATTTAGTCTCTGGTGTATAACCTATTTGGTGAGTGGTGTGTAGTGTATACGGTGTGTGGTGTGCAGTGTATATGGTGTGTGATGTGCAGATTATTTAGTGTGTGGTGTGCAGTGTATTTGGTGTGTGGTGTGCACTGTATTTGGTGTGTTATGTTTAGTGTATTTCATGTGTGATGTATAGAGTGTACTTGTTGAGTGGTTTACAGTGCATTCATTGTGGTGTTTAGTGTGCAACGTACTTGGTGTGTGATGTGCAGGGTATTTGGTGTATTGTGTTTAGTGTATTTGGTGTGCGGGTGTTTAATGTATATGATGTGTGGTGTGCAGTGCAACTAGTGAGTGGTGTGCAGTGTATTTAGTGTACGATGTGAAACGTATTTGGTGTGTCATGTGCAGTGTATTTGGTGTGTCATGTGCAGTGTATTTGGTGTATGATGAGCAGTGTATTTGGTGTGGTGTGCAGTGTATTTGGTGTATGATGAGCAGTGTATTTGGTGTGGTGTGCAGTGTATTTGGTATGTGGTTGCAGTGTAAGTGTTGAATGGTGTGCAGTGTATTTGGTGTGTAGTGTGCAGCGTATTTGGTGTTAAGTGTATTTGGTGTACTGTGTTCAGTGTATTTAGTGTGTGATGTGCAGCGCATTTGCTGTATGGTGTTTAGTGTACTTGGTGTGTGCTGTGCAGTGTATTTAGTGAGCGATGTTTTGAGTGTATCTGGGGTGTGGTGTGGAGAATGTCTGTTTAGTTGCATGTAGAATATTTTGTGTGTGATGGGTAGTGTATTTGATGTATGGTGTGTAGAACGTTTGGTGAGTGGTGGGTAGTGTGTTTAGTGTGTGTGTGTGTGTGTGTGTGTGTGTGTGTGTGTGCAGTGTGTTTGGTGTGAGGTGTACAGTGTGTTTGGTGTGTGGTGTGTAGTTTGTTTAATGCGTTTGGAATAAGGTGTGAAGTGTATTTGGTGTGTAGCGTTTATTGACTTTGGTGTGTGGTGTGAAGTGTTTGACGTGTGGTGTACAGAGTGTTTGGTGTGTGGTGTTTAGTGCTTTTGATGTGTGGTGTGTACTGTGTTTGGTGTGTTGTGTGCAGTGTGTTTGGTGTGTAGTGTGTTTGGTGTGTAGTCTCTTTAGTATTTGGTGCATTGGGTGCTTATTGTGTTTGGTGTTTAGTACGTTTGATGTGCAGTGTACCAAGTGCGTGGCGTTTGGTGTGAAGTGCATTTTGTGTATGGTGAGTAGTGTGTTTGGTGTGTAGTTCGTTTGGTATGTGGTGTGTAGTGTGCTTGGTGTATAGTGTTCACTTTGTGGCAAATAGTGTTTAGTTCTGGTGTGTGCTGTGCGGTCCATGTTGTGCGGTTTGTGTGTGTGTGTGTGTGTGTGTGTGTGTGTGTGTGTGTGTGTGTGTGTTCTTACCTATTTGTCTTACCTATTTGTATCTTTACAGGTATGAGTCAAGCTCGTACTGTCCCGTGTTTTAAACCATTTTTATCAATTATATCCCTGAATAGTTTTTTGGCACACATTACTTCATTCGGTAGTGCATTCCACTGAGCAACTGCCCTATTTGGAAAACTGAGTTTCCTTGCGTTATTATCTCCTCACTTCTTTTGTTGTTTTTGCAGTGTCCTCTTGGTGATGCTTCCCCATAGGATATATTCTCATTTATGTTTATTTTTTCATTCTCCGAGATGCATTTATATTATCATAATCATGTCCTGTCTTTTCCTTCTGTCCTATAGTGTTGCTAGATTCAAATTATCTAGTCTTTCTTCGAATCTTACATCCCTTAACCCGAGGCGTCCTGTCGGCGTATGGGTGCATTGCAACATTTTGCATTTGCCTGTCCTGTCGACGTACTGGTACGTCGTGCAATTGCAAGGTTCATTACTACATATATATTCGTACCAAATAAATGAATAAATACCGTTATGAGTGGTGTGGAATAGTTACCCTCCCACAGAACTCGTTTTCTTTGGAGCCAGCCTGATAGAAAACCCAGTGAGGTATGGAGGTACTGCTACCTGGATCGAGTGTTTTAAACCTCAGGTGAACGATTTCTCTATGAAATTTCGATGTTTATCACCAAAAGCGGAGGTTTTAGCCAGAAAAAAAAATCGAAAATACCTCGGGATTGGGGGGTGTCGGAGATGCGAAATAGCTCGGGACATGATGGGTTAAGGTTGGTAATCATCTTGTAGCTGCCCATTTTAATTTTTCCATCTTGTCTATGTTTTCTTTGAGATGAGGATTCCAGACTACTGATGCATGTTCCACGGTTGGTCTGATGAATATGTTATTATGTTTCTCAGCATGTCTTCCTTTTATATATGTGATGTTATTCTCATTTTAGCAAGCAGTGTATGTACTTTCTCTGATGTGGTCAGCTGGAGATAGCCTGTTAATGATAATCACTCCTAGGTTCTTTTTCCTTTCAGATATGTGTAGGGTTGAACTTTCCCACTTCTAATCCTAGCCTGGTCTTTTTTCACTTTCACCAAACTTAATTACATGACACTTGTCCTCATTGAATTTCATTTGCCATTTATTGCTCCAGTCACGAAGTTTATTTAATTCTTATTTTAGCTCTCTGCAAGTATTTGTATTAGTAATTCTCCTTTGTATTTTTTGCATCATCATCAAACATACTTGGATAGCTTCCATTTCCAGTGTTACTGTCTATATCTTTTATATATACTAAAAACATAACTGGTGCCAGCAATGAGCCCTGTGGAACTCCACTAGTCACTGCCTTCCATGATGAGTAATTTCCCCTTAGTACTGTTCTCATTCCCTTTTTCTGAGAAAATCCTGCATCCAACAGTACAGGTTGCCTCTGATTCCTTCTTAAAGGTACAGGTTCCATATAAGTGGTGCAGTACTCTGTCTTGAAATCTAAATAGATACTGTCCACCCATCCTTCTCTTTTCTTCAATGTTTCTGTAACTCTATCATAGTAGCTTAATAGATTAGTAACACATGATTATCCCTTTCTAAAAACCGAACTGCCATTCTGTTATCATACTGTGGTCTTCAAGATGGTTTACCCAAACTTTTCTTATCAGCTTTTCTAGTATTTTACTGGCGACACTAGTCAGTGATTCTGGTCAGTGGTTGAGTGGATTCTGTCTATTCCCTTTCTTGAAGAGGGAAAAAAATGTTTGCTTTCTTCCAAATATCAGGTAGTTTTCCTTGACCTAAGGATTTACTGAACATTAACCCTCAAATGGCGGGCTACTTTTCAACATTACATCCGTGTAGGGTGGGTTATTTAAGAAAAAAATGAAGTGATATTAAATCAGGCAAAACATGCACAAATGGATCAGAATAGCTGAAAAATAATTTGATGTTACTTCAACTTGCGCGCAGGCCAGGTGGTGGTGGGTGGGGAGTGAGAAGGGTGGTGATGGTGCGTCAAGGTCACTATTTGTGGCACGTGACTGAAAGCAGGCGGGCAGTCTTGTTTTCTGCTGTTATTTGTATCAGCAGACTAAAATATACTATTTTCACATTATGTACATTCTTCTGTATCTTCATGGTGCACTTTGAACACTACACTATTTATGTACAATCTTTATCTTACGTTTCTACTGTTATATTTTTACGCATGTAAATAGTATGTAAAACTGCTTATATTACCACAACTGGTCACACTAATGTCTTCAGTGTGTGGTATTCTGCCACGCAATCGATGCAGAAACTCACATCACACTCCTGGTATACATAATTGGCCTGTTGAATAGATATGTATTCTGGAAGGACGAGAGCCTTCTCCTCGACGGATTTTCTGGAATGTTGACTGCCTTTTAGGGGTAAAGTATAATGGTCCGCTTAACTCTTCTGCACATTCATGTAGCACCCAACATGAAATTTCGTCAGGACCATTTGTTTTTCCTTTCTCTGATTTACTTAACTCTTCCTGTAAATCTTTTTCTGATATTTGTATACCTGGTAATACGTGTGGGCATGCATGTTCCATAAAATATCTCTTAAAATTTTCTTCTGAAAAAACAAAAACAAAAATTGAATATTTCTTTTTAGTGCTTCACAAATATCTTTTTCTTGCATATAGATGATCCCCTCATCCGTAATGGACTGTATTTATCATTAATTTTGGTTTTGCTCCGAATGTAGCTATAAAGTAACGTAGGTTGGCCCAGAGGGAGGGGTGCCCCCCACTGCCTGGCTTGGTCTGATCCCCCTTCATGCCACCTCAGGGGTGAGTTCTCCTTTGCCTGAAGCAATGTTCATCATAATCGGGGAGGAAGAAGTGCTCTGCAGTTTTTTACAGGCCCTGCTCAATTGATGCGATTAGGCAATTTGGCATAAAACTCTCATGGCATGAATTGATGCGATTAGGCTTTACGGACGCAACCAGGTTTCGGAGACGAAAAAATCGAAATTTTTTGGAAAATCAGTGAAGGATATAGGCATATTAGTCAACTATCTGGCAACATCTTCCCGAAGTTTAAGCACCATAGGAGTACATTTGAAATTTGGGTGAATATTTTACTAAGGCTCACTGTCGTTAAAAGGATATTTAAATACCCTAGGTGCCCACGTGGCATGCGTGGTGAGTGTAAACAATGAAAATAATTTTGATTTCACTCGCTTTTTTTAGTGTTTTCTCGTGCTGAAATTTAACTCTTCGCCAGTATCTGGCAACCAGCTAGCCATAGGTTGTGTGTGTGTATCGAGAGAAGACCATACCATCAGTTACCTCAGGGCACTGGGGTGGAAGGTTGTCAGTCTCGTCTCGTCACCTTTTGTGGAGTACTGCTCCAGTTTTTGCTTATTCCCAGAGCCTCCACTAAGCAAACAGGTGTTACTGATGTGGGAAAAGCTAGAGAATAGGAGAGAAGAAATGGCTAAATGACGTAGACAACTTCAAGGAGAGAAAAAACGGGTTAAAAGTGAGCCATGCTCAATGGCACCACCATCTCATCACTTGACATCACTGGCATCACCGGCACCCCAACTTGCGAGTCCTACCCAAGAACCTGTCACATCATAACACCAATTCCAGTGCCAATAAAAGGAAGAGAATTTTCGCTGATGAACCGAGTTATACACAGTGCTCAGCGTCAACAACAGTGATCTTAGAAATAAGTGAAATTCATCATGCCCTGAAGAATCTAGTCTGCTGCAAGTGCTTAGGTCCTGATGTTTGCACTTTCAACGATCTCTTGCCCTCAAACTGAGAACTCTTAGTGTTTCTGGCAGAAAAATGAGGTGTTTAGGAGAAGAACCACCTTCCCATTCTACTGTGATGATACACTCATGATTACTAATCTCTGACCAGGGATGCGTGGCGAGCAGTGTTATGACCACACACGAGCCACAAATTCGAACGCAGCCTCCGCACTAGTGGGCGGGGCAAAGAACTCTAACCAGGTGATCTGAAGCGAACTACTCCTCATATCATTGGTATTACCATATTCTTATTGTTTCTCCTGGGTTTATTGACAGGGGCCGACATTTCTGCAATTTAGCAGTTTCGAAGAAGTAAAAAAACGTGTGCCACTATATGTGGATATTGGCATCATATAATTGTGGTAGGTGGTGGCGACCATCATCCACTCACTTGATGTAGTGCTGCCTACTTCTTCCTTAGCCTTTATCATTCTATTTCTGTGCCTGCCCTCCTCTCTTCCTGTTTCTCCCATCTTTCCTGTTGCTTTATTACTTTTCTTTCCTTTACAGGTGCCTTTACATTGAGTGACAAGCCAAATGGTTTCCTGTAAGCCAAGAAACCATTTACAATGCTGGGTGGTAACAATATAACCAAATCATACGTGTTCCCTACTTGTCAACAAGTGCGGTGGTGGAGGGTTAGTGCCCCTCCCTATAAAACAAATAAGTCAAAGTCAAATGGCCACTCCTTACGGAATTATGGCGTCTGGCAATATTGTTACATAGCCTATGATTTCATCATCCTTTGTATAACTCTAACGTACAGTATGCTGCATGTTTGATCACGATTCGCCTCGTGGCTTCCATAGTGCGTGTTCTACCTCACTCCCCCCCTCCTCCCTTATAGTACAGTAAGTCGTTCTTTCTGTTGTTCAGAGCAGGAGTGTCAACTCTTTGTCCCCTATTGCTTCATTTGCGCGTCCTTCTTACAAGCTGTATCAAGCTCTGCCGGCCCCTATATAATGAGCTCAGTCTCTGCATTATTGCCACTTAGATCTACTCCTCATTTTGCTCACATCTCTGTCCTCCCCTGTACAGTTGTTATTATTGTGAGTGCTCAGGAAGTCTCCAGCCATCTAGCAGCTGTGTAATTTGAGTATAGTGTTATTACATTTTTTCCTTGTACTGTATAGCATAAGGTGTTGATTCGTAGGCCTAGTGAGGTGTTTGTGATTCATGTGTTTTTATGTTAGTCATTTTTGATAATATTTTGTATCTGTAATAATATATCTTGCATTAACTGAGCATTATCTGGTTTTCTCATTTTATCAGGGCTGACTTAAATAAATTTACTCTTGCTAATTTCGTGTTAATAGAGGCTATTGCAGTTAACCATATATTTAACCTGTTTTTTGCCATTACTTTATCCTTATGAGTCCTGAATGTTTAGTTGTTATAATTTTACCTAACTCTTTTGTTTTGAACCTGGACCTTTGCGGGACAGTTTTCTCTGTTCCGTAACATAAATTTAGCGACCTCTTATCAGGATATTCAGGATATTATCATAAGGATATTGCTTGATATTTTGTGCCGGTGATCTATTCATGATGTCTTCTATTACTACTCTTGATGAAGCCAAAGGTTTTTTGTCAAATGTCCAAACAGTGTGTGATGTAGAAAACAGAACAAAGAATGAATTTAAGCTTGTTGCTCAACAATTGGGAATTGTTGTTCGCTCTCATCATTCTAAAGATCAAATTGTCGACATGATTAATGAGAGCTTGTTTAATGTAACTCCTCCAAATGAACAAATGCAGATTGAATTAGCTAAGTTACAGCTAGCCCTGCAGGAAGCCCGTGCTAAGGAGGCTGAGTTTCAGGCCCGTGCTAAGGAGGCTGAGTTTCAGGCCCGTGCTAAGGAGGCTGAGTTTCAGCCCCGTGCTAAGGAGGCTGAGTTTCAGCCCCGTGCTAAGGAGGCTGAGTTTCAGGCTCGTGCTAAGGAGGCTGAGTTTCAGGCACAAGTTGAACTTGTTAGAATTCAGGCAGACCATGAGTATCCCATGAAACAATGTGGAACTGGATCATCTAGCTCTGATGATTTTGATGTGGCTAAAAATGTTAAACTTGTCCCTCCTTTTAATGAATCTGATTTAACAAAGTATTTTCAGTTGTTTGAGAGGGTAGCTACAGGTTTTAATTAGTCCAAAGAGTATTGGCCAGTACTCCTTCAAACTGTTCTCACCGGTAAAGCTCAAGTAACTTATGCATCTTTGCCTCAGGATCAATCTGATAATTATCATGTAGTTAAGAGCTTGATTCTTAAGGCCTATGAGCTTGTTCCTGAAGCCTATAGAGTAAAATTTAGGACAACTTACAAGCAAGATAAGCAATCCCATGTTGAGTATGCAAAAATCAAAGAAGATCTGTTAGAGCAGTGGTTAAATTCTAAGAATGTGGATTCTGATTTTGACAAATTTAAGCAAATGATTTTGCTGGAGGACTTCAAAAAGTGTATTAATAATGATGTAAGCCTATATCTTGATGAGAAGAGAATAGATAATTTGTGTGATGCTGCAGTTTTAGCTAATGAATATGTTCTCACTCACAAGAGATATTCTAAAGAAAAAGGAAAGCTGAGAATAAGTACGTTGCCTCTACTCAGAGTACAGGTAACAGGAAAGAGAATAAAGATGATGTCTCTCAGAAAGTAAATGCCAGCTTCACCTCTAGATTTCAGAAAAGTAAAAGTACTTATTGTAGTAAGCTTGGTCATAACATGGAGAAATGTTTCAGGAGACAGCGTGATGTGAAGAAAAAGGAGTCTTTAAATATTCAGTCAATTGGTCTAGTGTCCACCCTTGAGAGTTCCCAGAATTCTTTAACCGAGTTAACTGAACCTGCTTTGAGGGTAAATTTAATTGTCATGATGAAGCTCCTCTTTTGAGCAGTAACGTGGGTGACACTCTCAAGAGTTCATGTGCTAATTTCCTGTCTGATGGTTTTGTCAGTCCTCTGGACAGTAATGACAGGAAATCAGTTAAAATATATCGTGATACAGGTGCTTGCCAATCCCTTATGCTGACCAGTGTTCTAGGCTCTAATGTTAATTCCTCTGATGAAACTGTAATCTTACAAGGTGTAGGGAATAATTACTTCTCTGTCCCTCTATGCAGAGTGAATTTAGAGTCTGGTTTTGTTAATGGTTCCGTTATGGTTGGGTTGGTTGAGACACTCCCAATGTCAGGTGTAACTTTCTTACTTGGAAATGATATTGGTGGAAGTCAAGTGTGTCCAGCTCCTCAGTTGTCTAGTGAGCCAGTGGCTGCGACCCAGGATTGTGATGTCCCTGATGTGTTCTCTGCATGTGCTGTCACTAGGGCTAAGTCTAAAGTTACTGGTGACTTAGAGGATAATGATGATGATGATGTTATCCTAGCTGACACTTTTCTTGCTAATTTGGACCACTCACCAGATGAGGCAGTACCCCGTAATGATGATAATTTGTCTCGTCAAGAGTTGGTTGAGTTGCAGGTTGCTGACCCTGAGTTGAAAGGTCTAGCTAACTCTGCTTGCAGTGAGGAAGAGTCAGCTGGTGCTTCTACTTGTTATTATATAAAGTCAGCAGTACTTATGAGGAAGCCTCTATTAACACGAAATTAGCAAGAGTAAATTTATCTAAGTCAGCCCTGATAAAATGAAAATACACTGGGTAATGCTCAGTTAATGCAAGATAAATTATTACAGATACAAAATATTATTAATGATGGCTGATAGTAAAACCTTACACTAAGCACAAAAACCTCACTTGGCCTGCAAATTAACACCTTATATTATACAGTACAAGAACAAAATGTAATAACAATCATACTCAAACTACATAGCAGTTAGATGGTTGGAGACTTCCTGAGCACTCACAACAATAACTGTACAGGGGAGGACAGAGATGTGAACAAAATGAGGAGCAGATCTAAGTGGCAATGATGCAGAGACTGAGCTCATTATATAGGGTCCGGCAGAGCTTGATACAACTTGTAAGAAGGACGCGCAAATGAAGCCATGCGGACAAAGAGTTAACAATCCCGCGTTGAACAACAGAAAGGACGACTTACTCTACTATAACGGTAGAAGGGGGAACTGAGGCAGAACACGCTCGTGATCAAACATGCAGCATACTGTGCGTTAAAATTACACAAAGGATGATGAAATCATAGGCTATGTAACAATATATATATATATATATATATATATATATATATATATATATATATATATATATATAAATGTTACCCTGTTCCTAAAATTATGTTACTCCATTCAATTTTACAATATTATTAAAAAATATCATGTATTTACAAGTAGATAAATAACAGTGTAACATTTTCCTATATACTCTGGAAATTGTAATGACAGGTCGTACGTATGACAGTTTGGTGTATCCGAGCGATAAATAGGTATTGATAAGTCATATCACAATATGTAACAGTTATAGGCGTGCAATATTACATGCATTAATATATCATAGTACAAAAGGCAACACTGGCACAATATATAATGTTTGGTGTTCAAGTGGAGACAAACACATCCTCTAACCACAGTGCAAACACATAATGCATGGCAAACACATACCAGATGATCACATGGGGTAACTGGCGATAGCCTGTTCGCACACATGCATGGAAATGTACCAGACACTACTGTACACACATAAAAGCACACACTTCATCCAGCCAGTATTATTTCCCGAGAAATTTGAGGTGAGAGTCAGAGAGCTAGAGAGAACCAGAGAGGGCAGAAGGGGATTGGAGAGATGAGAGAAGCAAGCAAAAGAGATAGGATGGAGTAGGAGATTCACCGTCACGCTGACAATCCGTGGGTCACGTCAATCTGTTCATCACATGAGAGATATAACTGTGTCACAATAAAACCCCATAACTACAGAGAGTATGTCACCTTCATTTATTATACAAATCTCGACGCTATCCATCGCCTAAAGACTTTACATAGGCAGCAACCCACATTACTGGTGACAGGTGCCTCGCCACTCCTCAGTTACAGTCCCAACTCCTACGTGTGGCAGCAGCAGTAATCTAGTTACTCTACAATACCTGATGCTGGTAGCAACGATCCTCCACATCATCCACATTATCAACACTGATGGCATCTACCTATCTACCTACCTCCCTATTAACATGTGTGTGTGTGTGTGTGTGTGTGTGTGTGTGTGTGTGTGTGTGTGTGTGTTGTAGTTATTGTGAAGTGTGGTGTTGACGGTGTGGTACTGTCTGACGTAGAGTGAGTGTTGGCTGCAGAAATGGGAGGAGGTGATGTCGTGTGTGGTGTTGTGTGTGTGTGTGTGTGTGTGTGTGTGTGTGTGTGTGTGTGTGTGTGTGTGTGTGTGTGTGTGTGTGTGTGTGTGTGTGTGTGAGTTTTCTTACCTAGTTTTTCATACCTAATTGTATCTCTACAGAAATGAGTCAAGTTCGTACTGTCTCGTGCATTAAACCATTTTTATCATAAATATCTTTAAATTTATGGACCATATTGGCACACACTATTCCATTCGGTAATGTATTCCACTGTTCAATTGCCCTATTTGTGAAACTAAATTTCCTTACGTCTTTATCACCCATCTTTTTATGCAGTATTTTGTGGTGTCCTCTTGGCGATGCGTCCCCAGGGGTTTTATACTCATTGATTCTATTTTCTCTTTCCCTGTGATGCATTTTATAGCATAATCATGTCTCCTATTTTCCTTCTATCTTGTAATGTTGGTATTTTAAGCTTTTCTGTCTTCATAGCTTAGATCCCTTAAGCTTGATATCCATTGTGTAACTGTACTTTGTACTTTTTCAGTCTTATGTATATGTTTTTTGACATGTGGATTCAAGACTAATGATATATACTCCAGGGTTGGCGTGATGAGCGATGTTATTTTCTTTCTCAGCATGTTTTCATTTATATATGTGAATGCTATTTTCATATTAGCAAGCAGTATATACATGTTCCGTACCTTTTCACTGATGTGGTCAGCCGGAAAGAGCCTGCTTTTGATAATCAGTTTTAGGTCCTTCCCTTTTTTTATTTGTGTAAGGTCGAATTTCCTAGCTCATAATCCCAGTTTGGTCTTTTTCCACTTTTACCAAACTTAATTACATAGCATTTGTCCACACTGAATTCTAGTTGCCATCTTTTGTTCCAATCATGGAGCTTATCTAATTCGTCTTGTAATTCTCTGCAAGAGTGTATGTTTGTAATTCTCCTTTGTATTTTTGCATCATCAGGAAACGTATTTAGATAGCTTCCATTTCCAATGTTGCTGTCAAAGTCATTTATATATACAAAAAACACAATTGATGCCAGCACTGAGCTCTGTGGAGACTCCGCTGGTCACTTCTCTCCATGATGAGTAATTTCCCCTTAGTACTGTTCTCATTTCCCTTTTTTTGATAAAGTCTTGCATCCAACAGTACAGATTACCGTGTATTACTCCTTGATGGTACAGTTTCCATAAAAGTCTTTGGTGTAGTACTCTGTTGAATGCCTTCCTCAAATCTATATAGATATTATTTATCCATCCTTCTTTTTCCTTTAGTGTTTCTGCAACTCTAGCATAGTAACTTAATAATTTTGTTACACAATATTTTCCCAATCTAAAACCGAACTGTCATCCTGTTAACACATTGTATTTTTCCAGATGATTTGCCCATTTTTTTTTTTTTTATTAGCCTTTTTAGTGTCTTACAACATTGATCAAGGATACTAGTATGTAGTTAAGTGAATTCTCTCTTTTTTTCCTTTCTTGAAAAGGGAAACAATGTTTGCTTTCTATCAAATATCAGGTGGTTTATCTAGACTTAAGGATTCTTTGAAAGTTAATTATATTTGTGTGCTCGACTTCTCTGCACATTCATGTAGCAACCTGCCTAAAATTTCATCAGGACCATATGCTTTACCTTTCTCTAATTGGTTCAACTCTTCCTGTACTTCTTGTTCCGATATTTGAATATCTGGTAACATGTGTGAGCATGAATTTTCCTTATCATCTGTCAAAATTATTTTCTTCTGTAAAAACTGATTGGAATTTTTTGTTAGGTACAGCATAGATATCTTTTTCTTGGATATAGATTATCTCCTCATCCATGATGTACTGTATTTTATCTTTAACTTTCGTTTTGCTTCGGATGTAACTGTAAAAAGGCTTCGGTTGATCACTACTTTTATTTATGATGTCTTCCTCAAGCTGTCTTTGAGCTTCTCTCTTTATGCTTGTATAATCAATTTTTGCCTGTTTATACCAGTTATATCTCCTCTCACTATTGTGTCTTCTGTATGTATTCCACAGCAAGACTCTTTTTTTTTTTTTTTTTTGAAGTTATACATTTTATAATATTGAATTTCTTTGTCCTTATTTCTGTTTCTTTGTGCAGAGGGATGTAATTTTAGACTCCTGTTTCATTTAAATTCACAAAATTTTCTACATATAATATATCTTGTCCTCTAAACTCTTTTTCCTAATTTATTTCTATATAGTACTTCATTAGGTCATGATAGTTGCTCTTTTTTGTAGTTTAGGCTCTTTTTGTAACTTTCATCATTGCTAACTATATCGTATGCAATCCTGTGTGTGTGTGTGTGTGTGTGTGTGTGTGTGTGTGTGTGTGTGTGTGTGTATGTTATGTGTGTGGTGTTTCGTGCATTTGGTGTGTAGTGTGCTTGGAGTCGGGTTTATAATGTCTTCGATGTGTGGTGTATCGTGTGTTTCGTGTGTGGGGTGCGGTGTTTAGTGTATTTGGTGTGTGGTGTTTAGTGTATTTAGTCTCTGGTGTATAGCCTATTTGGTGAGTGGTGTGCAGTGTATACGGTGTGTGGTGTGCAGTGTATACGGTGTGTGGTGTGCAGATTATTTGGTGTGTGGTGTGCAGTGTATTTGGTGTGTGGTGTGCACTGTATTTGGTGTGTTATGTTTAGTGTATTTCATGTGTGATGTATAGAGTGTACTTGTTGAGTGGTTTGCAGTGCATTTATTGTGGTGTTTAGTGTGCAACGTACTTGGTGTGTGATGTGCAGGGTATTTGGTGTATTGTGTTTAGTGTATTTGGTGTGCGGGTGTTTAATGTATATGATGTGTGGTGTGCAGTGCAACTAGTGAGTGGTGTGCAGTGTATTTAGTGTACGATGTGAAACGTATTTGGTGTGTCATGTGCAGTGTATTTGGTGTGTCATGTGCAGTGTATTTGGTGTATGATGAGCAGTGTATTTGGTGTGGTGTGCAGTGTATTTGGTGTGTGATGAGCAGTGTATTTGGTGTGGTGTGCAGTGTATTTGGTGTGTGGTTGCAGTGTAAGTGTTGAATGGTGTGCAGTGTATTTGGTGTGTAGTGTGCAGCGTATTTGGTGTTTAGTGTATTTGGTGTATTGTGTTCAGTGTATTTAGTGTGTGATGTGCAGTGCATTTGCTGTATGGTGTTTAGTGTACTTGGTGTGTACTGTGCAGTGTATTTAGTGAGCGATGTTTTGAGTGTATCTGGGGTGTGGTGTGGAGAATGTCTGTTTAGTTGCATGTAGAATATTTTGTGTGTGATGGGTAGTGTATTTGATGTATGGTGTGTAGAACGTTTGGTGAGTGGTGGGTAGTGTGTTTAGTGTGTGTGTGTGTGTGTGTGTGTGTGTGTGTGTGTGTGCAGTGTGTTTGGTGTGAGGTGTACAGTGTGTTTGGTGTATGGTGTGTAGTTTGTTTAATGCGTTTGGAATAAGGTGTGAAGTGTATTTGGTGTGTGGCGTTTATTGAGTTTGGTGTGTGGTGTGAAGTGTTTGACGTGTGGTGTGCAGAGTGTTTGGTGTGTGGTGTTTAGTGCTTTTGATGTGTGGTGTGTACTGTGTTTGGTGTGTTGTGTGCAGTGTGTTTGGTGTGTAGTGTGTTTGGTGTGTAGTCTCTTTGGTATTTGGTGCATTGGGTGCTTATTGTGTTTGGTGTTTAGTGCGTTTGATGTGCAGTGTACCAAGTGCATGGCGTTTGGTGTGAAGTGCATTTTGTGTATGGTGAGTAGTGTGTTTGGTGTGTAGTGCGTTTGGTATGTGGTGTGTAGTGTGCTTGGTGTATAGTGTTCACTTTGTGGCAAATAGTGTTTAGTTCTGGTGTGTGCTGTGCGGTCCATGTTGTGCGGTTTGTGTGTGTGTGTGTGTTTGTGTGTGTGTGTTCTTACCTATTTGTCTTACCTATTTGTATCTTTACAGGTATGAGTCAAGCTCGTACTGTCCCGTGTTTTAAACCATTTTTATCAATTATATCCCTGAATAGTTTTTTGGCACACATTACTTCATTCGGTAGTGCATTCCACTGATCAACTGCCCTATTTGGAAAACTGAGTTTCCTTGCATTTTTATCTCCTCACTTCTTTTGTGGTTTTTGCAGTGTCCTCTTGCTGATGCTTCCCCATAGGATATATTCTCATTTATGTTTATTTTTTCTTTCTCCGAGATGCATTTATATATCATAATCATGTCCTGTCTTTTCCTTCTGTCCTGCAGTGATGCTAGATTCAAATTTTCTAGTCTTTCTTCGTATCTTAGATCCCTTAACCCGAGGCGTCCCGTCGGCGTATGGGTGCATTGCAACATTTTGCATTTGCCTGTCCCATCGACGTACTGGTACGTCGTGCAATTGCAAGGTTCATTACTACATATATATTCGTACCAAATAAATGAATAAATACCGTTTATGAGTGGTGTGGAATAGTTACCCTCCCACAGAACTCGTTTTCTTTGGAGCCAGCCTGATAGAAAACCCAGTGAGGTAAGGAGGTACTGCTACCTGGATCGAGTGTTTTAAACCTCAGGTGAGCGATTTCTCTATGAAATTTCGATGTTTATCACCAAAAGCGGAGGTTTTAGCCAGAAAAAAAAAATCGAAAATTCCTCGGGATTGGGGAGTGTCGGAGATGCGAAATAGCTCAGGATGTGACGGGTTAAGCTTGGTAATCATCTTGTAGCTGCCCATTTTAATTTTTCCATCTTGTCTATGTGTTCTTTGAGATGAGGATTCCAGACTACTGATGCATGTTCCAAGGTTGGTCTGATGAATGATGTTATTATGTTTCTCTGCATGTCTTCCTTTTATATATGTGATGTTATTCTCATTTTAGCAAGCAGTATATGTACTTTCTCTGATGTGGTCAGCTGGAGATAGCCTGTTAATGATAATCACTCCTAGGTTCTTTTTCCTTTCAGATATGTGTAGGGTTGAACTTTCCAACTTCTAATCCTAGCCTTGTCTTTTTTCACTTTCACCAAACTTAATTACATGACAATTGCCCTCATTGAATTTCATTTGTCATTTATTGCTCCAGTCACGAAGTTTATTTAATTCTTCTTTTAGCTCTCTGCAAGTATTTGTATTAGTAATTCTCCTTTGTATTTTTTGCATCATCATCAAACATACTTCGATAGCTTCCATTTCCAGTGTTACTGTCTATATCTTTTATATGTACTAAAAACATAACTGGTGCCAGCATTGAGCCCTGTGGAACTCCACTAGTCACTGCCTTCCATGATGAGCAATTTCCCCTTAGTACTGTTCTCATTCCCTTTTTCTGAGAAAATCCTGCATCCAACAGTACAGGTTGCCTCTGATTCCTTCTTAAAGGTACAGGTTCCATATAAGTGGTGCAGTACTCTGTCTTGAAATCTAAATAGATACTGTCCACCCATCCTTCTCTTTTCTTCAATGTTTCTGTAACTCTATCATAGTAGCTTAATAGATTAGTAACACATGATTATCCCTTTCTAAAAACCGAACTGCCATTCTGTTATCATACTGTGGTCTTCAAGATGGTTTACCCAAACTTTTCTTATCAGCTTTTCTAGTATTTTACCGGCGACACGAGTCAGTAATTCTGGTCAGTGGTTGAGTGGATTCTGTCTATTCCCTTTCTTGAAGAGGGAAAAAAATGTTTGCTTTCTTCCAAATATCAGGTAGTTTTCCTTGACCTAAGGATTTACTGAACATTAACCCTCAAATGGCGGGCTACTTTTCAACATTACATCCGTGTAGGGTGGGTTATTTAAGAAAAAAATGAAGTGATATTAAATCAGGCAAAACATGCACAAATGGATCAGAATAGCTGAAAAATAATTTGATGTTACTTCAACTTGCGCGCAGGCCAGGTGGTGGTGGGTGGGGAGTGAGAAGGGTGGTGATGGTGCGTCAAGGTCACTATTAGTGGCACGTGACTGAAAGCAGGCGGGCAGTCTTGTTTTCTGCTGTTATTTGTATCAGCAGACTAAAATATACTATTTTCACATTATGTACATTCTTCTGTATCTTCATGGTGCACTTTGAACACTACACTATTTATGTACAATCTTTATCTTACGTTTCTACAGTTATATTCTTACGCATGTAAATAGTATGTAAAACTGCTCATATTACCACAACTGGTCACACTAATGTCTTCAGTGTGTGGTATTCTGCCACGCAATCGATGCAGAAACCCACATCACACTCCTGGTATACATAATAGGCCTGTTGAATAGATATGTATTCTGGAAGGACGAGAGCCTTCTCCTCGAGGGATTTTCTGGAATGTTGACTGCCTTTTAGGGGTTAAGTATAATGGTCCGCTTAACTCTTCTGCACATTCATGTAGCACCCAACATGAAATTTCGTCAGGACCATTTGTTTTTCCTTTCTCTAATTTACTTAACTCTTCCTGTAAATCTTTTTCTGATATTTGTATACCTGGTAATACGTGTGGGCATGCATGTTCCATAAAATATCTTTCAAAATTTTCTTCTGAAAAAAAAAAAAAAACTGATTGAATATTTCTATTTAGTGCTTCACAAATATCTTTTTCTTGCATATAAATGATCCCCTCATCCGTAATGGACTGTATTTATCATTAATTTTGGTTTTGCTCCGAATGTAGCTATAAAGTAACGTAGGTTGGCCCAGAGGGAGGGGTGCCCCCCACTGCCTGGCTTGGTCTGATCCCCCTTCATGCCACCTCAGGGGTGAGTTCTCCTTTGCCTGAAGCAATGTTCATCATAATCGGGGAGGAAGAAGTGCTCTGCAGTTTTTTACAGGCCCTGCTCAATTGATGCGATTAGGCAATTTGGCATAAAACTCTCATAGCATGAATTGATGCGATTAGGCTTTACGGACGCAACCAGGTTTCGGAGACGAAAAAATCGAAAATTTTTGGAAAATCAGTGAAGGATATAGGCATATTAGTCAACTATCTGGCAACATCTTCCCGAAGTTTAAGCACCATAGGAGTACATTTGAAATTTGGGTGAATATTTTACTAAGGCTCACTGTCGTTAAAAGGATATTTAAATACCCTAGGTGCCCACGTGGCATGCATGGTGAGTGTAAACAAAGAAAATAATTTTGATTTCACTCGCTTTTTTTGGTGTTTTCTCGTGCTGAAATTTAACTCTTCGCCAGTATCTGGCAACCAGCTAGCCATAGGTTGTGTGTGTGTATCGAGAGAAGACCATACCATCAGTTACCTCAGGGCACTGGGGTGGAAGGTTGTCAGTCTCGTCTCGTCACCTTTTGTGGAGTACTGCTCCAGTTTTCGCTTATTCCCAGAGCCTCCACTAAGCAAACAGGTGTTACTGATGTGGGAAAAGCTAGAGAATAGGAGAGAAGAAATGGCTAAATGACGTAGACAACTTCAAGGAGAGAAAAAACGGGTTAAAAGTGAGCCATGCTCAATGGCACCACCATCTCATCACCCGACGTCACTGGCATCACCGGCACCCCAACTTGCGAGTCCTACCCAAGAACCTGTCACATCATAACACCAATTCCAGTGCCAATAAAAGGAAGAGAATTTTCGCTGATGAACCGAGTTATACACAGTGCTCAGCGTCAACAACAGTGATCTTAGAAATAAGTGAAATTCATCATGCCCTGAAGAATCTAGTCTGCTGCAAGTGCTTAGGTCCTGATGTTTGCACTTTCAACGATCTCTTGCCCTCAAACTGAGAACTCTTAGTGTTTCTGGCAGAAAAATGAGGTGTTTAGGAGAAGAACCACCTTCCCATTCTACTGTGATGATACACTCATGATTACTTATCTCTGACCAGGGATGCGTGGCGGGCAGTGTTATGACCACACACGAGCCACAAATTCGAACACAGCCTCCGCACTAGTGGGCGGGGCAAAGAACTCTAACCAGGTGATCTGAAGCGAACTACTCCTCATATCATTGGTATTACCATATTCTTATTGTTTCTCCTGGGTTTATTGACAGGGGCCGACATTTCTGCAATTTAGTAGTTTCCAAGAAGTAAAAAAACGTGTGCCACTATATGTGGATATTGGCATCATATAATTGTGGTAGGTGGTGGCGACCATCATCCACTCACTTGATGTAGTGCTGCCTACTTCTTCCTTAGCCTTTATCATTCTATTTCTGTGCCTGCCCTCCTCTCTTCCTGTTTCTCCCATCCTTCCTGTTGCTTTATTACTTTTCTTTCCTTTACAGGTGCATTTACATTGAGTGACAAGCCAAATGGTTTCCTGTAAGCCAAGAAACCATTTACAATGCTGGGTGGTAACAATATAACCAAATCATACGTGTTCCCTACTTGTCAACAAGTGCGGTGGTGGAGGGTTAGTGCCCCTCCATATAAAACAAATAAGTCAAAGTCAAATGGCCACTCCTTACGGAATTATGGCGTCTGGCAATATTGTTACATAGCCTATGATTTCATCATCCTTTGTATAACTCTAACGTACAGTATGCTGCATGTTTGATCACGATTCGCCTCGTGGCTTCCATAGTGCGTGTTCTACCTCACTCCCCCCCTCCTCCCTTATAGTAGAGTAAGTCGTTCTTTCTGTTGTTCAGAGCAGGAGTGTCAACTCTTTGTCCCCTATTGCTTCATTTGCGCGTCCTTCTTACAAGTTGTATCAAGCTCTGCCGGCCCCTATATAATGAGCTCAGTCTCTGCATTATTGCCACTTAGATCTACTCCTCATTTTGCTCACATCTATGTCCTCCCCTGTACAGTTGTTATTATTGTGAGTGCTCAGGAAATCTCCAGCCATCTAGCAGCTGTGTAATTTGAGTATAAGTGTTATTACATTTTTTCCTTGTACTGTATAGCATAAGGTGTTGATTCGTAGGCCTAGAGAGGTTTTTGTGATTCATGTGTTTTTATGTTAGTCATTTTTGATAATATTTTGTATCTGTAATAATATATCTTGCATTAACTGAGCATTATCTGGTTTTCTCATTTTATCAGGGCTGACTTAAATAAATTTACTCTTGCTAATTTCGTGTTAATAGAGGCTATTGCAGTTAACCATATATTTAACCTGTTTTTTGCCATTACATTATCCTTATGAGTCCTGAATGTTTAGTTGTTAGTTTGAGCATTAAACTTTAACTTATAATTTTACCTAACTCTTTTGTTTTGAACCTGGAACTTTGCGGGACAGTTTTCTCTGTTCCATAACATAAATTTAGCGACCTCTTATCAGGATATTCAGGATATTATCATAAGGATATTGCATGATATTTTGTGCCGGTGATCTATTCATGATGTCTACTATTACTACTCTTGATGAAGCCAAAGTTTTTTTGTCAAATGTCCAAACAGTGTGTGATGTAGAAAACAGAACAAAGAATGAACTTAAGCTTGTTGCTCAACAATTGGGAATTGTTGTTCGCTCTCATCATTCTAAAGATCAAATTGTCGACATGATTAATGAGAGCTTGTTTAATGTAACTCCTCCAAATGAACAAACGCAGATTGAATTAGCTAAGTTACAGCTCTCCCTGCAGGAGGCCCGTGCTAAGGAGGCTGATTTTCAGGCCCGTGCTAAGGAGGCTGAGTTTCAGGCACAAGTTGAACTTGTTAGGATTCAGGCAGACCATGAGTATCGCATGAAACAATGTGGAACTGGATCATCTAGCTCTGATGATTTTGATGTGGCTAAAAATGTTAAACTTGTCCCTCCTTTTAATGAATCTGATTTAACAAAGTATTTTCAGTTGTTTGAGAGGCTAGCTACAGGTTTTAATTGGTCCAAAGAGTATTGGCCAGTACTCCTTCAAACTGTTCTCACCGGTAAAGCTCAAGTAACTTATGCATCTTTGCTTCAGGATCAATCTGATAATTATCATGTAGTTAAGAGCTTGATTCTTAAGGCCTATGAGCTTGTTCCTAAAGCCTATAGAGTAAAATTTAGGACAACTTAAAAGCAAGATAAGCAATCCCATGTTGAGTATGCAAAAATCAAAGGAGATCTGTTAGAGCAGTGGTTAAATTCTAGGAATGTGGATTCTGATTTTGACAAATTTAAGCAGATGATTTTGCTGGAGGACTTCAAAAAGTGTATTAATAATGATGTAAGCCTATATCTTGATGAGAAGAGAATAGATAATTTGTGTGATGCTGCAGTTTTAGCTGATGAATATGTTCTCACTCACAAGAGATATTCTAAAGAAAAAAGGAAAGCTGAGAGTAAGTACGTTGCCTCTACTCAGAGTACAGGTAACAGGAAAGAGAATAAAGATGATGTTTCTCAGAAAGTAAATACCAGCTTCACCTCTAGATTTCAGAAAAGTAAATGTACTTATTGTAGTAAGCTTGGTCATACTACGGAGAAATGTTTCAGGAGACAGCGTGATGTGAAGAAAAAGGAGTCTTTAAATATTCAGTCAATTGATCTAGTGTCCACTCTTGAGAGTTCCCAGAATTCTTTAACTGAGTTAACTGAACCTGCTTTGAGGGGTAAATTAAATTGTCATGATGAAGCTCCTCTTTTGAGCAGTAACGTGGGTGACACTCTCAAGAGTTCATGTGCTAATTTCCTGTCTGATGGTTTTGTCAGTCCTCTGGACAGTAATGACAGGAAATCAGTTGAAATATATCGTGATACAGGTGCTTGCCAATCCCTTATGCTGACCAGTGTTCTAGGCTCTAACGTTAATTCCTCTGATGAAACTGTAATCTTACAAGGTGTAGGGAATAATTACTTCTCTGTCCCTCTGTGCAGAGTGAATTTAGAGTCTGGTTTTGTTAATGGTTCCGTTATGGTTGGGTTGGTTGAGACACTCCCAATGTCAGTTGTAACTTTCTTACTTGGAAATGATATTGGTGGAAGTCAAGTGTGTCCAGCTCCTCAGTTGTCTAGTGAGCCAGTGGCTGCGACCCAGGATTGTGATGTCCCTGATGTGTTCTCTGCATGTGCTGTCACTAGGGCTAAGTCTAAAGTTACTGGTGACTTAGAGGATAATGATGATGATGATGTTATCCTAGCTGACACTTTTCTTGCTAATTTGGACCACTCACCAGATGAGGCAGTACCCCGTAATGATGATAATTTGTCTCGTCAAGAGTTGGTTGAGTTGCAGGTTGCTGACCCTGAGTTGAAAGGTCTAGCTAACTCTGCTTGCAGTGAGGAAGAGTCAGCTGGTGCTTCTACTTGTTATTATATGAAGTCAGGAGTACTTATGAGGAAGTGGAGACCCCCAACAGCATCAGCCGACTGTGAATGGGAGGTTGTACATCAAGTTGTCATCCCTCGTGTTTGTAGGCAGGATATCATTAGAGTGGCTCATGATTCCAGTTTGGCAGGACACCTTGGAGTGAGGAAGAATGTGGCACGCATTTTGAAACACTTCTACTGGCCAGGTATCTTCAGGGATGTTTCATGGTATTGTAAGTCTTGTCACACCTGTCAAGTTGTGGGGAAGTGTAATCAGACCGAAAAGGTTGCACCTCTAGTTCCCATTCCTCCTTTTGAGGCGCCATTCACCCGTGTGTTGGTGGATATTGTGGGCTCTCTTCCTAAGACTTCTTCAGGATATTCTTATGTGTTGACCCTGATTGATATGGCTACTCGTTATTCTGAAGCCATTCCACTTAGAAATATCTCAGCAAAGAACGTGGTTAAGGAAATGCTAGGGTTCTTCACAAAGTTTGGTCTGCCCTAGCCTTTCCGATCTTGTCTATGCAATCTTCCACACGAGGGAGAGGGTAAGTGTCTATTTTGGTTATCTGATTAACACGTCTGTAGTCAATGCAAAGCCGCTGTGACCCACCTGGCTTAGGGACTAGAGTGACAGGAGAGCTCCACTCGCTCTGACAGGGCTCAATCATCTTGTGGTCCAACAGGTAGCCAAGCTCCTTCTGGATGAGAGGAACTTTCACTGAGTTCACACAGTAAGGAGGCAGTTTAATTGGCTTTACGTCTCCAACATCGACATCGTGCATCAACACAGTAGTTCTTCCTGGAGTGGCACGGAACACTTGCGGGTACTCCTCCAGTAATACCGAAAACTCCTGCCTTTCCTCGGGAGGTAGATGAGAAAGCTTAGTCTGGAGATCATTCATGATATCAGGATTCTTCCCCAAACTATCACTCAGGCTCATACTCATGGGAGAGCTTCACTTGCAGACTCGGGTGGAACAGCTACAGTGCAGACTGGATTATTTTCGTCCCGCCTGTGATATAACTTTAGCATGCTGATGTGATAAAGTTGCCTGTTCTTTCTACGATCTGGTGTGGCGATGACATAGTTGACATCACTGAGTTTCTTCTCCACGAAATAAGGACCACTAAACATGGCTTGAAGAGGTTGCCCATGAACTGGTAGCAGAATCAAAACCTGATCTCCTGGCTGAAAGTGGCGTAACCTGGACTTCTTATCATACCAAGTCTTCATCTTCTCCTGAGCAGCTCCTAAAATCTCTCTCGCCAGCTGTAAGGCAGTGGACAGCCGTTCTTTGAACTTCATCACATACTCCAGCAGGTTGACGTCATCTCCCTCTGACAGCCAGCATTCCTTGAGTAGCTTAAGGGGTCCTCTTACTTCATGGCCAAACAGTAATTCAAAAGGTGAGAAGCCCAGTGATTCATTTGGAGATTCTCTTGCGGCAAACACAACGAATGGAAGACCTTTATCCCAGTCTTTCTGATGTTCCAAACAGTATTTCTTGAGCATCGATTTGAGTGTTTGATGATATCTCTCCAACGCTCCTTGGGTCTGGGGATGGTAAGCTGAAGACGTGATCTGGGTGATGCCCAACTCTTTCAGAGACTGCTTGAAAACGTTTGACATGAAATTACTTCCCCGGTCTGACTGTACCTCCTTGGGCAGACCAAACTTTGTGAAGAACCCTATCATTTCCTTAACCACGTTCTTTGCTGAGATATTTCTAAGTGGAATGGCTTCAGGATAACGAGTAGCCATATCAATCATTGTCAACACATAAGAAAATCCTGAAGAAGTCTTAGGAAGAGGGCCCACAATATCCACCAACACCCGGGTGAATGGCGCCTCAAAAGGAGGAATGGGAACTAGAGGTGCAACCTTTTCTGTCTGATTACACTTCCCCACAACTTGACAGGTGTGACAAGACTTACAATACCAGGAAACATCCCTGAAGATACCTGGCCAGTAGAAGTGTTTCAAAATGCGTGCCACAGTCTTCCTCACTCCAAGGTGTCCTGCCAAACTGGAATCATGAACCACTCTAATGATGTCCTGCCTACAAACATGAGGGATGACAACTTGATGTACAACCTCCCATTCACAGTCGGCTGATGCTGTTGGGGGTTTCCACTTCCTCATTCCTCATAAGTACTCCAGACTTTACATAATAACAAGTAGAAGCACCGGCTGACTCTTCTTCACTGTAAGCAGAGTTAGTTAGACCTTTCAACTCATGGTCAGCAACCTTCAACTCAACCAACTCTTGACAAGACAAATTATCAACACTACGGGGTACTGCCTCATCTGGTGAGTGGTCCAAATTAGCAAGAAAAGTGTCAGCTATGATAACATCATCATTATAATTATCCTCTAAATCACCAGTAACTTTAGACTTAGCCCTAATGACAGCACATGCAGGGAACACATCAGGGACATCACAATCCTGGGTCGCAGCCACTGGCTCACTAGACTACTGAGGAGCTGGACACACTTGACTTCCACCAATATCATTTCCAAGTAAGAAAGTTACACTTGACATTAGGAGTGTCTCAACCAACCCAACCATAACGGAACCATTAACAAAACCAGACTCTAAATTCACTCTGCACAGAGGGACAGAGAAGTAATTATTCCCTACACCTTGTAGGATTACAGTTTCATCAGAGGAATTAACATTAAAGCCTAGAACACTGGTCAGCATAAGGGATTGGCAAGCACCTGTGTCACGATATATTTTAACTGATTTCCTGTCATTATTGTCCAGAGGACTGACAAAACCATCAGACAGGAAATTAGCACATGACCTCTTGAGAGTGTCACCCACGTTACTACTCAAAAGAGGAGCTCCATCATGAGAATTTAAGTTACCCCTCAAAGCAGGTTCAGTTAACTCAGTTAAAGAATTCTGGGAACTCTCAAGAGTGGACACTAGACCAATTGACTGAATATTTAAAGACTCCTTTTTGTTCACATCACGCTGTCCCCTGAAACATCTCTCCGTAGTGTGACCAAGCTTACTAAAATAAGTACATTTACTTTTCTGAAATCTAGAGGTGAAGAAACATCATCTTTATTCTCTTTCCTGTTACCTGTACTCTGAGTAGAGGCAACGTACTTACTCTCAGCTTTCCCTTTTTCTCTAGAATATCTCTTGTGAGTGAGAACATATTCATCAGCTAAAACTGCAGCATCAGACAAATTATCTATTCTTCTCTCATCAAGATATAGGCTTACATCTTTATAAATACACCTTTTGAAGTCCTCCAGCATAATCATCTGCTTAAATTTACCAAAATCAGAATCCACATTCTTAGAATTTAACCACTGCTCTAACAGATCTTTGATTTTTGCATACTCAACATGGGATTCCTTATCTTGCTTGTAAGTTGTCCTAAATTTTACTCTATAAGCTTCAGGAACAAGCTCGTAGGCCTTAATAATCAAGCTCTTAACTACATCATAATTATCAGATTGATCCTGAGGCAAAGATGCATAAGTTACTTGAGTTTTACCGGTGAGAACAGTTTGAAGGAGTACTGGCCAATACTTTTTGGGCCAATTAAAACCTGTAGCTAGCCTCTCAAACAACTGAAAATACTTTGTTAAATCAGATTCATTAAAAGGAGGGACAAGTTTAACATTTTTAGCCACATCAAAATCATCAGAGCTAGATGATCCAGTTCCACATTGTTTCATGCGATACTCATGATCTGCCTGAATCCTGGCAAGTTCAACTTGTTCGTGTATCTGTGCCTCCTGAATCCGAGCCTGAGATTCTGCCTCCTTAGCATTTTCTTGAAATTCAGCCTCCTTAACACGAGACTCCGCCTCCTTAGCCTGAGCCTCCTGCAGGGCTAGCTGTAACTTAGCTAATTCAATCTGCGTTCGCTCATTCTGAGGAGTTACATTATACAAGCTTTCATTAATCATGTCAACAATTTGATCTTTAGAATGATGAGAGCGAACAGCAATTCCCAATTGTTGATCAACAAGCTTAAGTTCATTCTTTGTTCTGTGTTCTACAACACACACTGTTTGCACATTTGACAAAAAATCTTTGGCTTCATCAAGCGTAGTAATACTAGACATCATGAATAAATCACAGTCACAAAATATCGAGCAATATCCTTATGATAATATCCTGAATATCCTGATATGAGGTCGCTAAATTTATGTTACCGAACAGAGAATGATAATGTACACTTAAAGTGAGAATACTAAAAATCACTACTGTCCCGTAAAGTTCCAGGTTCAAAACAAAAGAGTTAGGTAAAATTACAAGTTAAAGTTTAATGCTCAAACTAACAACAAAACATTCAGGACTCATAAGGATAATGTAATGGCAAAAAACAGGTTAAATATATGGTTAACTGCAATAGCCTCTATTAACACGAAATTAGCAAGAGTAAATTTATCTTAGTCAGCCCTGATAAAATGAATATACACTGGGTAAGGCTCAGTTAATGCAAGATAAATTATTACAGATACAAAATATTATTAATGATGGCTGATAGTAAAACCTTACACTAAGCACAGAAACCTCACTAGGCCTGCAAATTAACACCTTATGTTATACAGTACAAGAACAAAATGTATTAAGAATCATACTCAAACTACATAGCAGTTAGATGGTTGGAGACTTCCTGAGCACTCACAACAATAACTGTACAGTGGAGGACAGAGATGTGAACAAAATGAGGAGCAGATCTAAGTGGCAATGATGCAGAGACTGAGCTCATTATATAGGGGCCGGCAGAGCTTGATACAACTTGTAAGAAGGACGCGCAAATGAAGCCATGGGGACAAAAAGTTGACAATCCCGCTCTGAACAACAGAAAGGACGACTTACTCTACTATAACGGTAGAAGGGGGAACTGAGGCAGAACACGCTCGTGATCAAAGATGCAGCATACTGTGCGTTAAAATTACACAAAGGATGATGAAATCATAGGCTATGTAACAATATATATATATATATATATATATATATATATATATATATATATATATATATATATATATATGTTACCCTGTTCCTACAATTATGTTACTCCATTCAGTTTTACAATATTATTAAAAAATATCATGTATTTACAAGTAGATAAATAACAGTGTAACATTTTCCTATATACTCTGTAAACTGTAATGCAAGACAGGTCGTACGTATGACAGTTTGGTGTATCCGAGCGATAAATAGGTATTGATAAGTCATATCACAATATGTAACAGTTATAGGCGTGTAATAGTTACATGCATTAATATATCATAGTACAAAAGGCAACACTGGCACAATATATAATGTCTGGTGTTCAAGTGGAGACAAACACATCCTCTAACCACAGTGCAAACACATAATGCATGGCAAACACATACCAGATGATCACATGGGGTAACTGGCGATAGCCTGTTCGCACACATGCATGGAAATGTACCAGACACTACTGTACACACATAAAAGCACACACTTCATCCAGCCAGTATTATTTCCCGACAAATTGGAGGTGAGAGTCAGAGAGCTAGAGAGAACCAGAGAGGGCAGAAGGGGATTGGAGAGATGAGAGAAGCAAGCAAAAGAGATAGGATGGAGTAGGAGATTCACCGTCACGCTGACAATCCGTGGGTCACGTCAATCTGTTCATCACATGAGAGATATAACTGTGTCACAATAAAATCCCATAACTACAGAGAGTATGTCACCTTATTTATGATACAAATCTCGACGCTATCCATCGCCTAAAGACTTTACATAGGCAGCAACCCACATTACTGGTGACAGGTGCCTCGCCACTCCTCAGTTACAGTCCCAACTCCTACGTGTGTCAGCAGTAGTAATCTAGTTACTCTACAATACCTGATGCTGGTAGCAACGATCCTCCACATCATCCACATGATCAACACTGATGGCATATACCTATCTACCTACCTCCCTATTAACATGTGTGTGTGTGTGTGTGTGTTGTAGTTATTGTGAAGTGCGGTGTTGACGGTGTGATACTGTCTGACGTAGAGTGAGTGTTGGCTGCAGAAATGGGAGGAGGTGATGTCGTGTGTGGTGTTGTGTGTGTGTGTGTGTGTGTGTGTGTGTGTGTGTGTGTGTGTGTGTGTGTGAGTTTTCTTACCTAGTTTTTCATACCTAATTGTATCTCTACAGAAATGAGTCAAGTTCGTACTGTCTCGTGCATTAAACCATTTTTATCATAAATATCTTTAAATTTATGGACCATATTGGCACACACTATTCCATTCGGTAATGTATTCCACTGTTCAAATGCCCTATTTGGGAAACTAAATTTCCTTACGTCTTTATCACCCATCTTTTTTTGCAGTATTTTGCGGTGTCCTCTTGCCGATGCTTCCCCAGGGATTTTATACTCATTGATTCTATTTTCTCTTTCCCTGTGATGCATTTTATAGCGTAATCATGTCTCCTATTTTCCTTCTATCTTATAATGTTGGTATTTTCAGTTTTTCTGTCTTCATAGCTTAGATCCCTTAAGCTTGATATCCATTGTGTAACTGTACTTTGTACTTTTTCAGTCTTATGTATATGTTTTTTGACATGTGGATTCAAGACTAATGATATATACTCCAGGGTTGGCGTGATGAGCGATGTTATTATCTTTCTCAGCATGTTTTCATTTATATATGTGAATGCTATTTTCATATTAGCAAGCAGTATATACATGTTCCGTACCTTTTCACTGATGTGGTCAGCCGGAAAGAGCCTGCTTTTGATAATCAGTTTTAGGTCCTTCCCTTTTTTTATTTGTGTAAGGTCGAATTTCCTAGCTCATAATCCCAGTTTGGTCTTTTTCCACTTTTACCAAACTTAATTACATAGCATTTGTCCACACTGAATTCTAGTTGCCATCTATTGTTCCAATCATGGAGCTTATCTAATTCGTCCTGTAATTCTCTGCAAGAGTCTGTGTTTGTAATTCTCCTTTGTATTTTTGCATCATCAGGAAACGTATTTAGATAGCTTCCATTTCCAATGTTGCTGTCAAAGTCATTTATATATACTAAAAACACAATTGATGCCAGCACTGAGCTTTGTGGAAACTCCGCTGGTCACTTCTCTCCATGATGAGTAATTTCCCCTTAGTACTGTTCTCATTTCCCTTTTTTTGATAAAGTCTTGCATCCAACAATACAGATTACCGTGTATTACTCCTTGATGGTACAGTTTCCATAAAAGTCTTTGGTGTAGTACTCTGTTGAATGCCTGCCTCAAATCTATATAGATATTATTTATCCATCCTTCTTTTTTCTTTAGTGTTTCTGCAACTCTAGCATAGTAACTTAATAAATTTGTTACACAATATTTTCCCAATCTAAAACCGAACTGTCATCCTGTTAACACATTGTACTTTTCCAGATGGTTTGCCCTTTTTTTTTTTTTATTAGCCTTTTTAGTGTCTTACAACATTGATCAAGGATACTAGTATGTAGTTAAGTGAATTCTCTCTTTTTTTTTCCTTTCTTGAAAAGGGGAACAATGTTTGCTTTCTATCAAATATCAGGTAGTTTATCTAGACTTAAGGATTCTTTGAATGTTAATTATATTTGTGTGCTCGACTTCTCTGCACATTCATGTAGCAACCTGCCTGAAATTTCATCAGGACCATATGCTCTACCTTTCTCTAATTGGTTCAACTCTTCCTGTACTTCTTGTTTCGATATTTGAATATCTGGTAACATGTGTAAGCATGAATTTTCCTTATCATCTGTCAAAATTATTTTCTTCTGTAAGAACTGATTGGAATTTTTTGTTAGGTACAGCATAGATATCTTTTTCTTGGATAAAGATTATCTCCTCATCCATGATGTACTGTATTTTATCTTTAACTTTCGTTTTGCTTCGGATGTAACTGTAAAAAGGCTTCGGCTGATCACTACTTTTACTTATGATGTCTTCCTCAAGCTGCCTTTGAGCTTCTCACTTTATGCTTGTATAATCAATTTTTGCCTGTTTATAGCAGTTATATGTCCTCTCACTATTGTGTCTTCTGTATGTATTCCACAGCAAGACTCTTTTTTTTTTTTTTTTGAAGTTATATATTTTATAATATCGAATTTCTTTGTCCTTATTTCTGTTTCTTTGTGCAGAGGGATGTAATTTTGACTCCTGTTTCATTTAAATTCACAAAATTTTCTACATATAATATATCTTGTCCTCTAAACTCTTTTTCCTAATTTATTTCTATATAGTACTTCATTAGGTCATGATAGTTGCTCTTTTTTGTAGTTTAGGCTCTTTTTGTAACTTTCATCATTGCTAACTATATCGTATGCAATCCTGTGTGTGTGTGTGTGTGTGTGTGTGTGTGTGTGTGTGTGTGTGTGTGTGTGTGTGTGTGTGTGTGTGTGTGTGTGTGTGTGTGTGTGTGTGGTGTTTCGTGCATTTGGTGTGTAGTGTGCTTGGAGTCGGGTTTATATTGTCTTCCATGTGTTGTGTATCGTGTGTTTCGTGTGTGGGGTGCGGTGTTTAGTGTATTTGGTGTGTGGTGTTTAGCGTATTTAGTCTCTGGTGTATAGCCTATTTGGTGAGTGGTGTGCAGTGTATACGGTGTGTGGTGTGCAGTGTATTTGGTGTGCGGCGTGCAGTGTATATGCTGTGTGGTGTGCAGTTTATTTGGTGTGTGGTGTGCAGTGTATTTGGTGTGCGGTGTGCAGTGTATTTGGTGTGTTAGGTTTAGTGTATTTCATGTGTGATGTATAGAGTGTACTTGTTGAGTGGTTTGCAGTGTATTTATTGTGGTGTTTAGTGTGCAACGTACTTGGTGTGTGATGTGCATGGTATTTGGTGTATTGTGTTTAGTGTATTTGGTGTGCTGGTGTTTAATGTATATGATGTGTGGTGTGCAGTGCAACTAGTGAGTGGTGTGCAGTGTATTTAGTGTACGATGTGAAACGTATTTGGTGTGTCATGTGCAGTGTATTTGGTGTGTCATGTGCAGTGTATTTGGTGTATGATGAGCAGTGTATTTGGTGTGGTGTGCAGTGTATTTGGTATGTGGTTGCAGTGTAAGTGTTGAATGGTGTGCAGTGTATTTGGTGTGTAGTGTGCAGTGTATTTGGTGTGTAGTGTGCAGCGTATTTGGTGTTTAGTGTATTTGGTGTATTGTGTTCAGTGTATTTAGTGTGTGATGTGCAGCGCATTTGCTGTATGGTGTTTAGTGTACTTGGTGTGTGCTGTGCAGTGTATTTAGTGAGCGATGTTTTGAGTGTATCTGGGGTGTGGTGTGGAGAATGTCTGTTTAGTTGCATGTAGAATATTTTGTGTGTGATGGGTAGTGTATTTGATGTATGGTGTGTAGAACGTTTGGTGAGTGGTGGGTAGTGTGTTTAGTGTGTGTGTGTGTGTGTGTGTGTGTGTGTGTGTGTGGTGTGTGTGTGTCCAGTGTGTTTGGTGTGAGGTGTACAGTGTGTTTGGTGTATGGTGTGTAGTTTGTTTAATGCGTTTGGAATAAGGTGTGAAGTGTATTTGGTGTGTGGCGTTTATTGAGTTTGGTGTGTGGTGTGAAGTGTTTGACGTGTGGTGTACAGAGTGTTTGGTGTGTGGTGTTTAGTGCTTTTGATGTGTGGTGTGTACTGTGTTTGGTGTGTTGTGTGCAGTGTGTTTGGTGTGTAGTGTGTTTGGTGTGTAGTCTCTTTAGTATTTGGTGCATTGGGTGCTTATTGTGTTTGGTGTTTAGTACGTTTGATGTGCAGTGTACCAAGTGCGTGGCGTTTGGTGTGAAGTGCATTTTGTGTATGGTGAGTAGTGTGTTTGGTGTGTAGTTCGTTTGGTATGTGGTGTGTAGTGTGCTTGGTGTATAGTGTTCACTTTGTGGCAAATAGTGTTTAGTTCTGGTGTGTGCTGTGCGGTCCATGTTGTGCGGTTTTTGTGTGAGTGTGTGTGTGTGTGTGTGTGTTCTTACCTATTTGTCTTACCTATTTGTATCTTTACAGGTATGAGTCAAGCTCGTATTGTCCCGTGTTTTAAACCATTTTTATCAATTATATCCCTGAATAGTTTTTTGGCACACATTACTTGATTCGGTAGTGCATTCCACTGAGCAACTGCCCTATTTGGAAAACTGAGTTTCCTTGCGTTATTATCTTCTCACTTCTTCTGTTGTTTTTGCAGTGTCCTCTTGCTGATGCTTCCCCATAGGATATATTCTCATTTATGTTTATTTTTTCATTCTCCGAGATGCATTTATATTATCATAATCATGTCCTGTCTTTTCCTTCTGTCCTACAGTGTTGCTAGAATCAAATTATCTAGTCTTTCTTCGAATCTTACATCCCTTAACCCGAGGCGACCTGTCGGAGTATGGGTGCATTGCAACATTTTGCATTTGCCTGTCCTGTCGACGTACTGGTACGTCGTGCAATTGCAAGGTTCATTACTACATATATATTCGTACCAAATAAATGAATAAATACCGTTATGAGTGGTGTGGAATAGTTACCCTCCCACAGAACTCGTTTTCTTTGGAGCCAGCCTGATAGAAAACCCAGTGAGGTAAGGAGGTACTGCTACCTGGATCGAGTGTTTTAAACCTCAGGTGAGTGATTTCTCTATGAAATTTCGATGTTTATCACCAAAAGCGGAGGTTTTAGCCAGAAAAAAAAAATCGAAAATACCTCGGATTTGGGGGGTGTCGGAGATACGAAATAGCTCGGGACGTCATGGGTTAAGGTTGGTAATGATCTTGTAGCTGCCCATTTTAATTTCTCCATCTTGTCTATGTGTTCTTTTAGATGAGGATTCCAGACTACTGATGCATGTTCCAAGGTTGGTCTGATGAATGATGTTATTATGTTTCTCTGCATGTCTTCCTTTTATATATGTGATGTTATTCTCATTTTAGCAAGCAGTATATGTACTTTCTCTGATGTGGTCAGCTGGAGATAGCCTGTTAATGATAATCACTCCTAGGTTCTTTTTCCTTTCAGATATGTGTAGGGTTGAACTTTCCAACTTCTAATCCTAGCCTTGTCTTTTTTCACTTTCACCAAACTTAATTACATGACACTTGCCCTCACTGAATTTCATTTGTCATTTATTGCTCCAGTCACGAAGTTTATTTAATTCTTCTTTTAGCTCTCTGCAAGTATTTGTATTAGTAATTCTCCTTTGTATTTTTTGCATCATCATCAAACATACTTCGATACCTTCCATTTCCAGTGTTGCTGTCTATGTCTTTTATATATACTAAAAACATAACTGGTGCCAGCAATGAGCCCTGTGGAACTCCGCTAGTCACTGCCTTCCATGATGAGTAATTTCCCCTGAGTACTGTTCTCATTCCCTTTTTCTGAGAAAATCCTGCATTCAACAGTACAGGTTGCCTTGGATTCCTTCTTAAAGGTGCAGGTTCCATATATGTGGTGCAGTACTCTATTTTGAAATCTAAATAGATACTGTCCACCCATCCTTCTCTTTTCTGCAATGTTTCTGTAACTCTATCATAGTAGCTTAATAGATTAGTAACACATGATTATCCCTTTCTAAAAACCGAACTGCCATTCTGTTATCATACTGTGGTCTTCAAGATGGTTTACCCAAACTTTTCTTATCAGCTTTTCTAGTATTTTACCGGCGACACGAGTCAGTGATTCTGGTCAGTGGTTGAGTGGATTCTGTCTATTCCCTTTCTTGAAGAGGGAAAAAAATGTTTACTTTCTTCCAAATATCAGGTAGTTTTCCTTGACCTAAGGATTTACTGAACATTAACCCTCAAATGGCGGGCTACTTTTCAACATTACATCCGTGTAGGGTGGGTTATTTAAGAAAAAAATGAAGTGTTGTTAAATCAGGCAAAACATGCACAAATGGATCAGAATAGCTGAAAAATAATTTGATGTTACTTCAACTTGCGCGCAGGCCAGGTGGTGGTGGGTGGGGAGTGAGAAGGGTGGTGATGGTGCGTCAAGGTCACTATTAGTGGCACGTGACTGAAAGCAGGCGGGCAGTCTTGTTTTCTGCTGTTATTTGTATCAACAGACTAAAATATACTATTTTCACATTATGTACATTCTTCTGTATCTTCATGGTGCACTTTGAACACTACACTATTTATGTACAATCTTTATCTTACGTTTCTACAGTTATAATTTTACGCATGTAAATAGTATGTAAAACTGCTCATATTACCACAACTGGTCACACTAATGTCTTCAGTGTGTGGTATTCTGCCACGCAATCGATGCAGAAACCCACATCACACTCCTGGTATACATAATAGGCCTGTTGAATAGATATGTATTCTGGAAGGACGAGAGCCTTCTCCTCGACGGATTTTCTGGAATGTTGACTGCCTTTTAGGGGTTAAGTATAATGGTCCGCTTAACTCTTCTGCACATTCATGTAGCACCCAACATGAAATTTCGTCAGGACCATTTGTTTTTCCTTTCTCTAATTTACTTAACTCTTCCTGTAAATCTTTTTCTGATATTTGTATACCAGGTAATACGTGTGGGCATGGATGTTCCATAAAATATCTCTCAAAATTTTCTTCTTCTAAAAAAAAAAAAACTGAATATTTCTATTTAGTGCTTCACAAATATCTTTTTCTTGCATATAGATGACCCCCTCATCCGTAATGGACTGTATTTATCATTAATTTTGGTTTTGCTCCGAATGTATCTATAAAGTAACGTAGGTTGGCCCAGAGGGGGGGTGCCCCCCACTGCCTGGCTTGGTCCGATCCCCCTTCATCCCACCTCAGGGGTGAGTTCTCCTTTGCCTGAAGCAATGTTCATCATAATCGGGGAGGAAGAAGTGCTCTGCAGTTTTTTACAGGCCCTGCTCAATTGATGCGATTAGGCAATTTGGCATAAAACTCTCATGGCATGAATCGATGCGATTAGGCTTTACGGACGCAACCAGGTTTCGGAGACTAAAAAATCGAAATTTTTTGGAAAATCAGTGAAGGATATAGGCATATTAGTCAACTATCTGGCAACATCTTCCCGAAGTTTAAGCACCATAGGAGTACATTTGAAATTTGGGTGAATATTTTACTAAGGCTCACTGTCGTTAAAAGGATATTTAAATACCCTAGGTGCCCACATGGCATGCGTGGTGAGTGTAAACAATGAAAATAATTTTGATTTCACTCGCTTTTTTTGGTGTTTTCTCGTGCTGAAATTTAACTCTTCGCCAGTATCTGGCAGCTAGCTAGCCATAGATTCTGTGTGTGTATCGAGAGAAGACCATACCATTAGTTACCTCAGGGCACCGGGGTGGAAGGTTGTCAGTCTCGTTTCGTCACCTTTTGTGGAGTACTGCTCCAGTTTTCGTTTATTCCCAGCGCCTCCACTAAGCAAACAGGTGTTACTGATGAGGGAAAAGCTAAAGAAAAGGAGAGAAGAAATGGCTAAACGACATAGACAACTTCAAGAAGAGAAAAAACGGGTTAAAAGTGAGCCATGCTCAATGGCACCACCATCTCATCACCCGATGTCACTGGCATCACCGGCACCTCAACTTGCGAGTCCTACCCAAGAACCTGTCACATCATAACACAATTCCAGTGTCAATAAGAGGAAGAGAATTTTCGCTGATGAACCGAGTTATACACAGTGCTCAGCGTCAACAACAGTGATCTTAGAAATAAGTGAAATTCATCATGCCCTGAAGAATCTAGTCTGCTGCAAGTGCTTGGGTCCTGATGTTTGCACTTTCAACGATCTCTTGCCCTCAAACTGAGAACTCTTAGTGTTTCTGGCAGAAAAATGAGGTGTTTAGGAGAAGAACCACCTTCCCATTCTACTGTGATGATACACTCATGATTACTAATCTCTGACCAGGGATGCGTGGCAGGCAGTGTTATGACCACACACGAGCCACACATTCGAACGCAGCCTCCGCACTAGTGGGCGGGGCAAAGAACTGTAACCAGGTGATCTGAAGCGAACTACTCCTCATATCATTGGTATTACCATATTCTTATTGTTTCTACTGGGTTTATTGACAGGGGCCGACATTTCTGCAATTTAGCAGTTTCCAAGAAGTAAATAAACGTGTGCCACTATATGTGGATATTGGTATCATATAATTGTGGTAGGTGGTGGCGACCATCATCCACTCACTTGATGTAGTGCTGCCTACTTCTTCCTTAGCCTTTATCATTCTATTTCTGTGCCTGCCCTGCTCTCTTCCTGTTTCTCCCATCTTTCCTGTTGCTTTATTACTTTTCTTTCCTTATAGGTTCCTTTACATTGAGTGACAAGCCAAATGGTTTCCTGTAAGCCAAGAAACCATTTACAATGCTGGGTGGTAACAATATAACCAAATCATACGTGTTCCCTACTTGTCAACAAGTGCGGTGGTGGAGGGTTAGTGCCCCTCCCTATAAAACAAATAAGTCATAGTCAAATGGCCACTCCTTACGGAATTATGGCGTCTGGCAATATTGTTACATAGCCTATGATTTCATCATCCTTTGTATAACTCTAACGTACAGTATGCTGCATGTTTGATCACGATTCGCCTCGTGGCTTCCATAGTGCGTGTTCTACCTCACTCCCCCCCTCCTCCCTTATAGTAGAGTAAGTCGTTCTTTCTGTTGTTCAGAGCAGGAGTGTCAACTCTTTGTCCCCTATTGCTTCATTTGCGCGTCCTTCTTACAAGTTGTATCAAGCTCTGCCGGCCCCTATATAATGAGCTCAGTCTCTGCATTATTGCCACTTAGATCTACTCCTCATTTTGCTCACATCTCTGTCCTCCCCTGTACAGTTGTTATTATTGTGAGTGCTGAGGAAGTCTCCAGCCATCCAGCAGCTGTGTAATTTGAGTATAAGTGTTATTACATTTTTTCCTTGTACTATATAGCATAAGGTGTTGATCCGTAGGCCTAGTGAGGTTTTTGTGATTCATGTGTTTTTATGTTAGTCATTTTTGATAATATTTTGTATCTGTAATAATATATCTTGCATTAACTGAGCATTATCTGGTTTTCTCATTTTATCAGGGCTGACTTAAATAAATTTACTCTTGCTAATTTCGTGTTAATAGAGGCTATTGCAGTTAACCATATATTTAACCTGTTTTTTGCCATTACATTATCCTTATGAGTCCTGAATGTTTAGTTGTTAGTTTGAGCATTAAACTTTAACTTATAATTTTACCTAACTCTTTTGTTTTGAACCTGGAACTTTGCGGGACAGTTTTCTCTGTTCCGTAACATAAATTTAGCGACCTCTTATCAGGATATTCAGGATATTATCATAAGGATATTGCTTGATATTTTGTGACGGTGATCTATTCATGATGTCTACTATTACTACTCTTGATGAAGCCAAAGGTTTTTTGTCAAATGTCCAAACAGTGTGTGATGTAGAAAACAGAACAAAGAATGAACTTAAGCTTGTTGCTCAACAATTGGGAATTGTTGTTCGCTCTCATCATTCTAAAGATCAAATTGTCGACATGATGAATGAGAGCTTGTTTAATGTAACTCCTCCAAATGAGCAAACGCAGATTGAATTAGCTAAGTTACAGCTCTCTCTGCAGGAGGCCCGTGCTAAGGAGGCTGAGTTTCAGGCCCATGCTAAGGAGGCTGAGTTTCAGGCACAAGTTGAACTTGTTAGGATTCAGGCAGACCATGAGTATCGCATGAAACAATGTGGAACTGGATCATCTAGCTCTGATGATTTTGATGTGGCTAAAAATGTTAAACTTGTCCCTCCTTTTAATGAATCTGATTTAACAAAGTATTTTCAGTTATTTGAGAGGGTAGCTACAGGTTTCAATTGGCCCAAAGAGTATTGGCCAGTACTCCTTCAAACTGTTCTCAATGGTAAAGCTCAAGTAACTTATGCATCTTTGCCTCAGGATCAATCTGATAATTATGATGTAGTTAAGAGCTTGATTCTTAAGGCCTATGAGCTTGTTCCTGAAGCCTATAGAGTAAAATTTAGGAAAACTTAAAAGCAAGATAAGCAATCCCATGTTGAGTATGCAAAAATCAAAGAAGATCTGTTAGAGCAGTGGTTAAATTCTAAGAATGTGGATTCTGATTTTGACAAATTTAAGCAGATGATTTTGCTGGAGGACTTCAAAAAGTGTATTAATAATGATGTAAGCCTATATCATGATGAGAAAAGAATAGATAATTTGTGTGATGCTGCAGTTTTAGCTGATGAATGTTCTCACTCACAAGAGCTATTCTAAAGAAAAAAGGAAAGCTGAGAGTAAGTACGTTGCCTCTACTCAGAGTACAGGTAACAGGAAAGAGAATAAAGATGATGTTTCTCAGAAAGTAAATACCAGCTTCACCTATAGATTTCAGAAAAACAAATGTACTTATTGTGGTAAGCTTGGTCATACTACGGAGAAATGTTTCAGGAGACAGCGTGATGTAAACAAAAAGGAGTCTTTAAATATTCAGTCAATTGGTCTAGTGTCCACCCTTGAGAGTTCCCAGAATTCTTTAACTGAGTTAACTGAACCTGCTTTGAGGGGTAAATTAAATTATCATGATGAAGCTCCTCTTTTGAGCAGTAACGTGGGTGACACTCTCAAGAGCTCATGTGCTAATTTCCTGTCTGATGGTTTTGTCAGTCCTCTGGACAGTAATGACAGGAAATCAGTTAAAATATATCGTGATACAGGTGCTTGCCAATCCCTTATGCTGACCAGTGTTCTAGGCTCTAATGTTAATTCCTATGATGAAACTGTAATCTTACAAGGTGTAGGGAATAATTACTTCTCTGTCCCTCTGTGCAGAGTGAATTTAGAGTCTGGTTTTGTTAATGGTTCCGTTATGGGTTGGTTGAGACACTCCCAATGTCAGGTGTAACTTTCTTACTTGGAAATGATATTGGTGGAAGTCAAGTGTGTCCAGCTCCTCAGTTGTCTAGTGAGCCAGTGGCTGCGACCCTGGATTGTGATGTCCCTGATGTGTTCTCTCCATGTGCTGTCACTAGGGCTAAGTCTAAAGTTACTGGTGACTTAGAGGATAATGATGATGATGATGTTATCCTAGCTGAAACTTTTCTTGCTAATTTGGACCACTCACCAGATGAGGCAGTACCCCGTAATGATGATAATTTGTCTCGTCAAGAATTAGTTGAGTTGCAGGTTGCTGACCCTGAGTTGAAAGGTCTAGCTAATTCTGCTTGCAGTGAGGAAGAGTCAGCTGGTGCTTCTACTTGTTATTATATAAAGTCAGGAGTACTTATGAGGAAGTGGAGACCCCCAACAGCATCAGCCGACTGTGAATGGGAGGTTGTACATCAAGTTGTCATCCCTCGTGTTAGTAGGCAGGATATCATTGGAGTGGCTCATGATTCCAGTTTGGCAGGACACCTTGGAGTGAGGAAGACTGTGGCACGCATTTTGAAACACTTCTACTGGCCAGGTATCTTCAGGGATGTTTCCTGGTATTGTAAGTCTTGTCACACCTGTCCAGTTGTGGGGAAGTGTAATCAGACCGAAAAGGTTGCACCTCTAGTTCCCATTCCTCCTTTTGAGGCGCCATTCACCCGTGTGTTGGTGGATATTGTGGGCTCTCTTCCTAAGACTTCTTCAGGATATTCTTATGTGTTGACCATGATTGATATGGCTACCCGTTATCCTGAAGCCATTCCACTTAGAAATATCTCAGCAAAGAACGTGGTTAAGGAAATGCTAGGGTTCTTCACAAAGTTTGGTCTGCCCAAGGAGGTACAGTCAGACCGGGGAAGTAATTTCATGTCAAATGTTTTCAAGCAGTCTCTGAAAGAGTTGGGCATCACCCAGATCACGTCTTCAGCTTACCATCCCCAGACCCAAGGAGCGTTGCAGAGATATCATCAAACACTCATATCGATGCTCAAGAAATACTGTCTGGAACATCAGAAAGACTGGGATAAAGGTCTTCCATTCGTTGTATTTGCCGCAAAAGAATCTCCAAATGAATCACTGGGCTTCTCAACTTTTGAACTATTGTTTGGCCATGAAGTAAGAGGACCCCTTAAGCTACTCAAGGAATGCTGGCTGTCGGAGGAAGATGACGTCAACTTGCTGAAGTATGTGATGAAGTTCAAAGAACGGCTGTCCACTGCTTTACAGCTGGCGAGAGAGATTTTAGGAGCTGCTGAGGAGAAGATGAAGACTTGGTATGATAAGAAGTCCAGGTTACGCCACTTTCAGCCAGGAGATCAGGTTTTGAGTCTGCTACCAGTGCATGGGCAACCTCTTCAAACCAAGTTTAGTGGTCCTTATTTCGTGGAGAAGAAACTCAGTGATGTCAACTATGTCATCGCCGCACCAGATCGTAGAAAGAACAAGCAACTTTGTCACATCAATATGCTAAAGTTATATCACAGGCTGGACGAAAATAACCCAGTCTGCACTGTAGCTGTTCCACCCGAGTCTGCAAGTGAAGCTCTCCCATCCAGTGTGAGCCTGAGTGATAGTTTGGGGAAGAATCCTGATATCATGAATGATCTCCAGACTAAGCTTTCTCATCTAGCTCCCGAGGAAAGGCAGGAGTTTTCGGCATTACTGCAGGAGTACCCGCAAGTCTTCCGTGCCACTCCAGGAAGAACCACTGTGTTGATGCATGATGTTGATGTTGGAGACGGAAAGCCAATTAAACTGCCTCCTTACCGTGTGAACCCAGTGAAAGTTTCTGTCATCCAGAAGGAGCTTGGCTACCTGTTGGACCACAAGATGATTGAGCCCTGTCAGAGCGAGGGGAGTTCTCCTGTCACTCTAGTCCCTAAGCCAGGTGGGTCACAGCGGCCTTGCATCGACTACAGACGTGTTAATCAGATAACCAAAACAGACATTTACCCTCTCCCTCGCGTGGAAGATTGCATAGACAAGATCGGAAAGGCTAGGTACATAAGTAAGTTTGATTTGTTAAAGGGATACTGGCAAGTACCTATGACTGAACGTGCTAGGAAGATCTCATGTTTTGTAACACTAGGAAAGACTTTTGCATGTTCTGTAATGCCATATGGTATGAAGAATGCACCAGCCACATTTCAGAAGCTCATGAATGTTGTAATAGAGGGTTTGGCAGAGTGTGTTTTTTATACTGATGATGTATTAATCTTCAGTGACAACTGGAAAGATCACCAATGCCATGTCAGTAAATTTCTTGAGCGTTTGGTTCAGACTAAGCTTATAGCTAATTTATCAAAGTGTGAGTTCAGTACCTTGGGTGCGTAATTGGTGATGGACATGTTGCACCACCAGGAGCTAAGGTTCATGTTATAAGTGATCTTCCCAGACCTAAAAGTAGGAAAGAGCTACAAAGATTTTTGGGAATGGTAGGTTATTACAGGAGATTTGTTCTTAACTTTTCAATTCTTGTATCACCACTTACAGACCTACTGAAAAAGGGAGTTAAATTTGTCTGGACCGATAATTGTGAATCCTCTCTCAGCAAGCTTAAAGCTATTCTATTAAGTCAGCCAGTGCTCGTTACTCCAAATTTTGCTAAGCCTTTTGAGATGGCCGTTGACGCAAGTGATACAGGAGCTGGGGCTGTTTTGCTGCAGGAGGATGATCAGGGTATTGAACACCCTGTATCTTATTACAGTAAGAAGTTCACTCCACTCAGAAGAACTACTCAACTATTGAGAAAGAGTTTTTGGCCTTGATTTTGGGTTTACAACATTTTTCATTTTATTTGTGTTCTGGTTTTGACCCCATAGTCATTTATACCGATCATAACCCACTGAAATTCCTTAGTAAGGTTAAAGATAAAAATCAGAGATTGACAAGATGGAGTCTACTTCTTCAGGAGTATTCATTAGACATACAACATATCAAGGGGAAAGAAAATGTTATTGCAGATTGCTTATCTAGACTTTAGACGGATTGTTTTAGAGTAATAAGAAATTTCCTTTGTAAATTTCTTTTTCTTTGTGGGGAGGTGTTACATAGCCTATGATTTCATCATCCTTTGTATAATTCTAACGTACAGTATGCTGCATGTTTGATCACGATTCGCCTCGTAGCTTCCATAATGCGTGTTCTACCTCACTCCCCCCCCTCCTCCCTTATAGTAGAGTAAGTCGTTCTTTCTGTTGTTCGGAGCAGGAGTGTCAACTCTTTGTCCCCTATGGCTTCATTTGCGCGTCCTTCTTACAAGTTGTATCAAGCTCTGCCGGCCCCTATATGATGAGCTCAGTCTCTGCATTATTGCCACTGAGATCTACTCCTCATTTTGCTCACATCTCTGTCCTCCCCTGTACAGTTGTTATTATTGTGAGTGCTCAGGAAGTCTCCAGCCATCTAGCAGCTGTGTAATTTGAGTATAAGTGTTATTACATTTTTTCCTTGTACTGTATAGCATAAGTGTTGATTCGTAGGCCTAGTGAGGTTTTTGTGATTCATGTGTTTTTATGTTAGTCATTTTTGATAATTTTTTGTATTTGTAATAATATATCTTGCATTAACTGAGCATTATCTGGTTTTCTCATTTTATCAGGGCTGACTTAAATAAATTTACTCTTGCTAATTTCGTGTTAATAGAGGCTATTGCAGTTAACCATATATTTAACCTGTTTTTTGCCATTACATTATCCTTTTGAGTCCTGAATGTTTAGTTGTTAGTTTGAGCATTAAAGTTTAACTTATAATTTTACCTAACTCTTTTGTTTTGAACCTGGAACTTTGCGGGACAGTTTTCTCTGTTCCGTAACAATAGATAGATAGATATACCGTAATAATTATTAATGAATTAGCGGTATTAATTGGCACACATTTTGGCCAGAGGGGGCATGGAGCTAAGACGTCACGTAGAACAGGGCAACCATTCCCACTGGATGACAACGGCATAGATATAAATAAGACTAGATGCCGCATCGCCCATTCTTTAGTACAGCGGCATGCTTCTGTGCGGCCGCCATCTTGGAACGGACAAGCATGTAATAGTGGGGCTTTTTTTTAGAGCGAATTCAGACTCTGAAAATGAATGTTGTTGTGGTGGAGGTGGTGATGGTGGTTATTGTAGCGGTAGCGGTGATTGTTGCTGTGGTGGTGGTGGTGGTGATGGTGTTTTTGTTTTTGTTGTGGTGGTGGTGATTGTGGTTTTTGTTGTTGTTATGGTGGTGGTGGTTATTGTGTTGGTGGTGGTGGTTGTGTTAATTGGAGTTGTTGTGTTAGTGGTGGTTGTTGTTGTGGTGATTGTGGTTGTTGTTGCTATTGTGGTGGTTGTGGTGGTGGTTACGGTGGATGTTGTACTTGTTGTGGTGGTCATTGTTGTGATGGTGGTTATAGCTGTTGCTGCTGTTGTTGTTGTGGTGGTGGTGGTTGTGGTGATGGTTGTAGTGATGGTAGTGGTTACTGTGGTGATTTTATGGTTGCTGTCGTTGCCGCTGTTGTTGTTCTGGTGGTGGTGGTTGTGGTTGTGTTGTTGTTGTTATGTGGGTGGTGGCTGTTGTGTTGGTGGTTGTTGCATTGGTGGTGGTGGTGGTTGTTGTTGTGGTGTTTGTTGTCGTTGTTGCTGTTGTTGTAGTGGTTGCGGTTGTGTTGGTTGTTGTTATGCGGGTGGTGGTTGTTGTGCTGGTGGTTGTTGCATTGGTGGTGGTGGTGGTTGTTGTGGTGGTTGTTGTCGTTGTTGCTATTATGGTGGTAGTGGTGGTTGTTCTTGTGGTGGTGGTGGTTGTGGTTGTGTTGGTTGTTGCTGTTGTTGCTATGGTGGTGGTGATTGTTGTTGTGGTTGTTACTGTGGTTGTTGTTGTTTTGATGGTTGTTCTTGTGATGATGGTTGTTCTTGTGGTAGAGGTTATTGTTGTCGTCGTTGTTGCTGTGGTGGTTGTTGTGATGGTGGTGGTTGTTTTTGTGGGTGTTGTTGTTGTGCTTATTGTTGTTGTGATGGTTATTGTTGTGGTGGTTGTTGTGATGGTGGTGGTTGTGGTAGTGAGTTTTGTTGTGGTGGTGGTTGTTGTAGTGATGTTGTTGTTGTGGTGATGGTGTTTTTGTGGTTGTTATTGTTGTGATGGTGGTGGTTGATGTGCTGGTGGTTGTGGTGATGGTGTGGTTGTTGTTGTGGTGGTGGTGGTGGTTGTTGTGGTGGTGGTGATTATTGTTGTGATGGTGGTGGTTGTTTTTGTGATGGTGGCGGTTGTTGTGGTGGTGATTGTTGTTATGGTGGTGGATGTGGATATTGTTGGTGTTGTGATGGTGGTGGTGGTGGTGGATGTGGATATTGTTGGTGTTGTTGTGGTGGTGGTGGTGGATATGGTGCTGTGGTAGTGGTTGTTGTTGTGGTGGTGGTGGTGGTGGTTGTGGTCGTGGCTGTGGTGGTGTTAGCTGTTGTTGTGGTGTACTGTCACCTCTGCGATCCAGACTTTTACATGGTCAAAAGGGGCAGAAAACAAGTCACTATTGATGACCACTGTGTACTGGAACGGTCAGGAACTCAGATTTATGGAGACTCTCTCCCATTAGCGGCCTCTTCGGTTGCGTTTATTATATTTCAAGTGGTCAAGTTAAGAGTGGTAGCATGCCAAAATGATGGGGCCAGTCTCCAACTAGGCCAACCCAAGCCCAACCTTCGCAGTTTCCCAGAATGCTTCTAAGTTACACATTAAGGAACTACTAGGTAAGCTCTATACCACCAGTTCTCAAGGGTTATACAAAGAATAAAGTTCGAGTGGGAGGGAATGTGTATTACCAAGACCAAAAAGTAGAAATCCCCAACTACTTGGTTAACAGATTAAACCTGAATCAGTTGGCACATTGTTCAAAAAATATATCTCTATATGGTCCTAATATCAAATCCACACAACTTAGCTCCTCTGTCCCGGTCCAATGTGTTTCTTCATAATCGTCCCTCTGAGCACAAATTTCACTGGTCCAGTCCTCTGCAACTCCCGATCTTAACTTCCACACTGGGACCTTGACTCACTGGGACTTCGACCTCCACGCCTGGACTTGGACTCTCACTGGTACTTAGACCTCCACACTTGGACCCGCTAGAAGTTAATATGTATAATGAATAACTATTCTCCCCAATGCAAGTAATCCCTTCACTGATCAGGAAGGTCTCATAATAAAGAAACATGAGTTACAACACTCGGCATCTCAAGTAATAATAGAATAACACATGGCACTACAGATACATAGGTCTCTATCTATCTATTGCCAGACGCCTCAATCCTGTTTGGGGTGGCCACAAACAAATCGCCTCCAAGTCGCCCTGTCCCCCGCCATTTCACTCCCCTGCTCCCAACTCACACCCCCCTCTCTCATATACCTCTCCACCCCATCTCTTCATCTCATCCTCGGCCTCCCCCTCTCTCTTTCCCCCTCCACCTCACTCACATACACTCTCTTCGTCAGTCTTTGACCCTCCATCCTCTCCACATGGCCAAACCACCTCAGTGTGTTCCTCATAACGCTTCCTATCACATCCACATCAACACCACAACGCTCCTTTATATCCGCATTCATCAGCCTGTCTCTCCATGTGACTCCACAGGCTCCTCTTAAATAACTCATTTCCACGGCTCTCACTCTTGACTTGTGTCCTTCCAACAACGTCCAAGCTTCACTTCCGTACGTTAGAGTTGGTATCACAATACTGTCATGTAGTAACTTTTTCACTTCCATGCTCACTTCCCTGTTTCTTATCACTGCTTTCAAAGAACCAGCAACCTTTCTTCCCTGCTGTACCCTTTCAAGCACTTCACCCTCCAAACCTCCATCCTTACTCATCACACTACCCAAGTACTTAAACATACTCACATTTTCCAATTCCTCACCATCCAACCTCGCTGTACATTCACTGACTTCACCTCTCTCAAAGACCATCACTTTACTCTTCCCTACATTCACCTTTAGATTCCGTTTCTTACACACTCTCTCAAACTCATCCACCAAGCCTTGCAGCTCCCCTTCGTCTTCACTCAACAACACGGTATCATCTGCAAACAACAGTACAGGGAGTTTCCAAACACTATCTTCTCTCACCAGGGCCACTCCAACATCCACTACCCTACCTTGTACCTCTTTTATTACCCCATCCATGTACAGATTGAACAACCATGGAGACATGACACATCCCTGTTTCAACCCAACTTTCAAAGAGAAAACTTCACTTAGTTCACCATCCACACGCACTGCAGCCTTCGCATCATCGTACATACTCTTCACAGCATTCAACAACTTCCCATCTATTCCATATATTCTTAACACTTTCCACAATCCTAGTCTATCCACCCTGTCATATGCTTTCTCCAAATCCATGAAAGCCGCATACAACTTCTTTCCCTTCTCTAGAAACTTTTCCACTAAAGATCTGAGAATGAATATCTGATCTACACAACCTCTTCCCTTCCTAAAGCCTCCCTGTTCTTCTCCAACTAATTTCTCTGTTCTTTCTCTAACTCTGTCAATAAGTATCCTACCATATACTTTTCCTATTATACATAGGTCTGCTCAAAATAATACTTATTGCAGGGATAACATGGAAGAAAAAGTACTATAACAAATGCAGCAGCATGAATAACTGTAACTCTAATCATGAAAATCATCACTGTATCAATATCATTGTGCCTCACAAAGTAACTATGTGAACATTTACTCAACATAGCTCTAACAAATACTGAATTGCAAAGTCATTTCAACACAATAATAAATAATTCACAGTCCCCGGGCACCTAATACTTAGCTTACAAAAAAAAATCACACATTTATCTGAGGCTCAGACAGAACTCAGTAGCATTTCGTATTCCAGATACTAAATAATAATACTATACAGTACAGTACACAAATATATGGGAAATACCTCACTATTCAGCTAAAAATGTAGAGGAGGTGAGCGGGAACACAGGACACGCTTCTCCAAAGGCTAACGGTGTCACCGCTACACACTTCCTGAGGAAGGACAACACGATTCTACCCGAGTCTGTTTCTTAATTTCGTCACTATTATCACTCGTGGGATATCACTATTTGTGCCTCAACATATCAGACATATTATTAATATGAAACTACTTAGAATTCCTTGGAGAGGGGGGGAGGATGACGACAGCACCGACCAACTGCCACTTACCACAGCCGGTGAGTGAGTCAGACGCCAAAACTGCGTGAGTGATGCAAAGGGGAGGGGGGGATGATGGCGTACGCAATTTAAGATTTTAATTATTACAGACTCAAGATAGACTCAGTGTGATGTCTTTCCCCTTACAATCGATTACCCCCAAAAAATGACATTCTCTAGTTACAATAATTACTCAACAACGCCTCACTTTATACCCTGACATCGAGAAATAATGAAAATTATCGTGCTTTACATCACTTTGCGCAAGCGTACATTATGCTGGATTATGTGAACAAAGGCACATGTTCCTATGGACTCGAGATTTTATATTATAAAGAGACTTAATACTAGTGAATTACAGTAGGAAAAAAACAGTGACTTAGCAACTAGGTAATTAATCTACGTTCTGGACACGTCCGCCTGGTAACAGCCATACCTCGGCCACTCTCTGTCACTTAACCGAGCTTTTGGTCATGTAAAATGAACTAGATACAACTCATTATCACTTCCGGGCACTACATCCGCCCACGGTTAGGGAAGACCAAAAGTTTGGGCGACTGAACCCATACTCCTCAGGAATACCCAGTACCCACACTTAACACACACGGTACGTATGTTCATCTACTTGACCAGTCTCCCTCAATACTGCTACTGTGGGGTGTTTCACACGCTCCTTGCTCGTGAGGGGAAACCAATCTGCACGCCTCCAAAACACCGGCCAACGTGTCCTATACTGCGAATGTGGGTTATTACATAAGCTCCATGCTCGAGAACAGTCGGCGGCTATCATGTCCACAAAAAAAAGTCCTCTACCACGAGTAAATTTTCTCCTGCTACTCACTATACGCAACTGACGACGTATGCCACTCATCAGGCATGTTACTCATAAGGAGAATGTCCTGCTACCAGGAGTAACACGAGTCACTCCACTGCGTTCTGTCCAGAGAGACCGAGCGATACCTATCTACCTCTCCTAGCATGCAAGAGCCCCATAGTTCAACTTCTCCAAGCCCTATAGAGAAACTGGAAACTTCCCCTCTCTCTCTGAGCAATCCTATACTACAGTTTGGGTATTACATACACTCAGTGCTCAAGGTTCTCAAAGCAAATAGGAAACCTCCAGGTGGAGACCTTCAGGTAGAACTGCCCCTCACATGTACAGTTCCCTAACTCTGGGGAAAAAAAAATTAAAGTCCTAACTGTGAGATTTCATTATCCCTAACTAAGCCTAACAATCTAACCAAAAGAAAAAAAAGAATCGAGGTAAGGCAAGAACGACGGTCTATACACCGAGGTGCACTCGATTTGACAACACACAGCTTCCACGCCTCATCTCTCCAAAAGCTGGACATACCCTCAACAACTACTGAACCCTATTAATCAACCCAAAATCACAACATCATAGGTACTGGTAGAAACGATAAATATGCAGGTACAGTCTGGAGAGACCTGGAAGGGCATACCTGACTCCATGTTCCCAGCCAGTTAAGGCAAGGACAAGACATGCTCAGAGAAAGAAAAAAATGAGTATATACAGTATATGCACCGTACACCCATCATCTACATGTACTGCAACCTCTCAGGCGGTCTCTGGGATCTTACACTAGGCAGTATCTCTTCCTCACTGGTCAAAAACTTGTGATCTACTGTACTCAATAAGGCATCTTTTTCAACATATCTTTTGACCTTTTCAGCTGCCCTACTCAAGATGGTGCCATCAAACACATTTTCTAACTCATAGGCTCTACCCTGATTGATAACTCGGACAATCTTGTACGGACCCTGCCATTTTCTATTTAGCTTTGATGCCGTACCAGGCATGCACTCTTTGACATAGATCCAAACTAATTCACCTGCTTCTAGAGAGTCATTCCTACGTGCCTCATTTGCCCTGTTAAGGTATCCTGCTGTCAACCGACATTGTGTCTCCTTGAGCACCTGTTTGACATCTACTTTCTCTACACAGTCTTCATCAGTAGGCAACTGCAAATCTCCTACCTCGCGATTTGGATGACGACCATAAAAAGCAAAGAATGGTGATGTACCTAGTGACGTATGCACTGTTTTGTTCAATGCTTTCTCAGTGTCACACAGGTGCATGGGCCACGTATTCGGGTGTTCTTGGCTCAAGATTGCCAGTTCTGTCTTTAAGGTCCTATGTGCTCTCTCAATAACTGAATTTCCTCGGGGATTGTAGGGTAGACAGAATCCTTGCTTAATCCCGGCTCTCCTACAAAAATCTCTAAACTCTGCACTGGTGAATTTTCCTCCATTGTCCATGATGACTAGTGATGTAAGACTCGCGAGTCAATCGTTCAAATCGAACTATTCCTTTCTCTGAATCGGGTGTATCGAGTCATTGGTTTCATTAACTCGTTCACTTAGTATTAGTTTATATTCTAACATTATATTTCGGTTGAGACTCGAGAGTGGTATGTGCACTGCTCATATCACTGCCTTGCATGAGGACACACCACCACTCATACCACACCATCACTGACTGTACACTGACCAAGTGACCAGACCTTCAGCTCGTGGCAGACTGCGGGTTTCAGCCTCGAGCATGGACACGAGTGTCACGAGTGACTTATAACTTTAGAACTCGACTGACTCAGGGCGCTCCGGGCAAATGTGGCGGGGCCCAACCAGGCTCACCACTCACGAGTTTGAAATAACCTGTCACGGTATAAGTATTGCTCAGTGTTCACACCATTGCTTGGTATGAACAGTAGTGTGAGCACACATCACCACTCATAACACAGGACCACTTGCAGGCAGCGTGTTCCAGCCTCGATTATTGAGTGTGAACAAGATTTCTTAGAACTCGAATTACATGACTCAGGCCACCCCGGACAGATGCAGTGGGGCCCGGCCAAGGCCCAGCTCACCGAGTCACTGGTGACTCACGAACTGGGAAGGATTTTATATAACAGGTCGCTGTGTTTTTCATTTCTGTTTTATTCTAGCAATAAAGGTCCGTGAACTTGTTTTTTTCAATGCTAATTTGTAAAGAGAGTATATGAAATGTATGGAGAATGAAAGATTGAGAGTGAGGTGTGAGGGATTAGTGGTAGGGGGAGACCAAGAATGAGGTGAAGGGATGGAGTGAGGAGGAATATGAGGGCGAGTGGGTTTGAGTGGGAGGAAGGTCATGTCTGGCGGGAGAAAGGTTGGTTTAGAGACGATTCAGTCTTGGTAACCCCATCGAGGATACTGGCGTCAGCCAATAGATAGAAAGATAGAATTTAACTGCCACAGTTTAATGGATTATGTTTGTTTTTGCTCTAAATATGCCATTTATTCAATTTGTTTAACGGAATAGTAAATTTTTTTTTTAAATTATGTAATATAGGTGTTTCATTCTTTACCCCGATAATTAAAATTTTCTTGCATCAGGTCCATAGTTAAACGCTAGTCAATAATGAACAGGAGGGAGTTGGCAACATTCAATGATTAACCAATTGTTGAGCAAGCGAGCTACGCTCTCTCACCCAACACCGACTTGCTCGGCTAGTCGGCTGGCAGAAGTAACGGTTGCTGCAGCCAGGCTACTGACTTGGTGAATCGAGTGACTCAACTACCCGATTCTCTTCGGTGAGTGACTCATAAAAACTCGAGTCACCAAAGTGAATCGAGTTTTCCATCTCTAATGATGACTACCGGCAGCTTGCCATACCTACAGATGTCCTTCTTAAATTCTTCAGCTACGGCTTTGGTGGATTTTGTACGAAGGGGGTAGTTATGTAGGTACCTAGAAAAATGGTCTATCACCGTGAGACAATACCTGTGACCACTCCTACTTTTATGCAAATCTATGAGATCTATTGCAACTCTCTGACCATTGTCATCTAATGGTGGCAATTCCTTAAAATGGTGCACAATCTTCCCGTGACCCTTGAACTGCTGACATGATTTGCATGATTTAACAAAATGTCGCACATCGGTCAGTAGAGATGGCCAATAGAAAAACTGTCTTGCCTTGGCTACCGTCTTGCGTTCTCCTAGGTGTGAAGGGTTATGAACAATTGAACAGGCAATAGCAACTAAAGATTTGGGTACTACCAGGCACAACCTCGACTTTCCCATTTCTTCTCTACGGACATACAGAATCTCCTCATTCATTTCGAAAGCGTAAATGTAACAATTACCAGACAACTTCCTGGGTAACTGACCTCCTTCTAAATACTGAATTACCTGCCTCCACCTAGGGTCTGCTCTCTGGGCTTCCCGGACCTGTCTACCGTAAGACCCAGCCACAGAAATTCTGCATTAGACTGAGTTACATCTGAGGCTTCCTCGATTGCTCCTACTGGTGTACTCAAAGCATCTGGGACATAATGATTAACACCCTTTTTATACTTTATCACAAAATCGTAGTCTCTTATCTCCAACAAATAACGTGACATACGTGGGTATTTAGTCTTTTTCTTAAAGATAGTGGTTAATGGTCTATGATCAGTGACGATGGAAAAAGGTTTGGACCATAAATAGTGACTGAAATATCTACATGCACTCACTACTGCCATAGCTTCCTTGTCTGTTACTGAGTATTTTTTCTCTGTTGGGGTAAGTTTCTTTGAAAAGTATCCAATAGGTCTCAGATCTTTCTCGCCCTCCAGCTGCATAAGAGCTGCGCCAATGTGCGAGTTGCTAGGATCTGTGTGTAACTCGAACGGTTTAGTTAAATCTGCCTTTACTAGTACTGGAGCTGACACTAACTTTTGTTTAAGAATTAAGAATGCATTCTCACATTCCTCTGACCATTCAAATTTTGTGTCCTTCCTAAGCAAATTAGTGAGAGGACTGGCGATGTTAGCAAAGTCAGAAATGTGTTTATGATAGAAGTTACATATGCCCACAAAGCGTCTCACTTCCTTGGCCTTCGTTGGTTGTGACATCTGTTCAATTGCTTCAAGATTCTTACTGTCAAGGCGTACTCCTTTCTCCGACACTACATGTCCCAAGAACTTAATTTCTCGCTTTATGAAAGAGCATTTACTAACATTCAGCTTCATTCCAAACTTGGTTAATCTTCCAAAGGTAATCTTCAATCCGTCTAGCATCTGATCAAAAGAGTCTGCCCAAATCACAACATTGTCTAGGTAGTTACGGCACCAACCTTCTCTAACTAAAGGGGCTAACATTTGCTGCATTTTCCTCGTGAAAATTGCTGGACTAACAGACAATCCGAAAGGTAAGCGCTTGTATCTGAACAAATTAACTCCATCAGAAAAAGTTGTCAAGTCTCGAGAGCTTTCATCCAACCGAACTTGGAGGTAGGCGTCTTTCATATCAAGAGTGCAGGAAAACTTTTTCCCAGTGCTTTCCTCTACTAATCTGGGTAGAGGTTGGATATCTATCTTGACATTCTTGTTAAGAGCCCGATAATCAATACACATCCTTTTACTGCCGTCCGGCTTGCTAAGACTATGGGGGCTACCTTTGATTCGTCAATCACATCCTTTTCAATCATCTCCTCAATCATCTCAGAAATTATCTTCCTTGCTTGCTCAGGATATCGATACAAGGGCATACGCACAGGTTCAGAGTCAATAGTATCATTGTGGGCTTCAGGTACTTTAAGGGTGTCAATTTCCTTCAGACCAAGAATGAACAGTGCATTATTATCCAATATCAACTCTCTCAATTTGTCCCTCTGTGACTGAGACAAATGTGTCCACTTAAACTCTCTGAGAATTGAATTAAGCACAGCACGTCGGTCACTCCAATCCTGTGCCTGATCCGTGTGTGGTAACAATGCATTATCGACCCGAACTACTGGTGCCACAAGGTCACCTTCAGCCTCACCTACTAGTTGCACTAATTCAAGTGGACTTCTGTCCTGTTCTTTGGGGCTATGATAAGTAATATTTGACTCGTCAACAACATGGTACGTCCCCAACACTTGTCCTGGGTTTAGCTCCACTGGTCCCTTGGTTACATTGGCAATGGGTAAATAGCATTTTTTTTTCTTTTATGGGAGGAAGAAGGAACCAAAGGCCATGAGCCCGAAGTAACAGTTCCCTCCAAGAGAAAAACAAAATACAATAGAGAGCCAAATTCAAGATCCAATCATTTTGAGATGCCTGGACACACTGCGTTTGAAAGACTGGAGATCATAGGCAGCAGGAAATACAGACAGAGGGAGACAGTTCCAGAGCTGACCTGTTGCATAAATGAAAGACTGGGAGTAACGGTTAACTCTTGCATTAGAGAGTTGGACAGAAAAGGGATGAGAGTTTGCTGCCAGACGGGTGCTACGCGCCCGTCATAGAGGTGGAGGAATGCAAGCAGACAGTTCAGAGGAGCAGTGACCATTAAAGTAGCGATAGAAAAGAGATAAAGATGCAACAGAGAGGCGAAGAGACAGAGATTGAAGGGAGTCAGTAAGAGGAGGAGAGTTAATGAGACGAAAAGCCTTTGACTCCACCCTATTGAGAAGAGCTGTATATGGGGAGCCTCCCCACACATGAGAGTTGTACTCCACACAGGGGCGGATAAAACCCCTGTATAGAGTCAACAATTGTGCAGGGGTAAAGAAAGAGCGGAGTCGGCTTAGCACACCCAATCTCTTGGAAGCAGATTTTACAAGAGATGTAATATGATTTTTCCAAGATAAGTCCCGAGTAAATGAAACCCCAAGCATGTTCAAGGATGATGCAGGATTAAGCTGAATATTATTAAACATTAGTGGGTATACCTGTGGAAGATTTTGTTGGGTTGATAGGTGTAAGAACTGAGTCTTAGATGCATTAAAGACAACCATATTATTTTTACCCCAGTCAGAGATACGAGCCAAGTCAGACATTAGGTATGCCATAGCCTCATCCCTTGTTTGTTGAAGTAACTGTTGAGATGGGCGTTGCAGGAACAGAATGGAAAGGTGAAGGGTGGAGTCATCAGCGTATGAGCGGATAAGGTTAGATGTACAGCTTAGAAGATCATTGATGAATAAAAGGAAGAGAGTTGGTGATAGAACAGAGCCCTGAGGAACACCACTGTTGATAGATCTAGGAGAAGAACGATGGCCGTCTACAACAGCGGCTATAGAACGACCAGAAAGGAAACTAGCGATGAAGGCACAGAAAGAAGGATAGAAACCGAAGGAGGGCAGTTTGGAAATTAAAGATTTATGCCAGACTCGATCGAAAGCCTTTGAGATGTCAAGTGCAATGGCAAAGCTTTCGCCAAAGTTCCGAAAGGAGGATGACCAGGAGTCTGAAAGGTAGGTGAGAAGATCGCCAGTGGAGCGTCCCTGACGGAACCCATACTGACGATCGGAAAGAAGGTTGTGATAGGAAAGATGCCTTAAAATTTTTCTATTAAGAATTGACTTGAAAACTTTTGAAATACAGGATGTTAAAGCAGTTGGACGATAGTTGGAGGGTTGGGAGTGGTCACCCTTCTTTGGGACTGGCTGAATGAGCGCAAACTTCCAGCAAGAAGGAAAGGTACAAGTTGACAGACAAAGGCGAAAGAGTTTGCCTAGGCAGGGTGTAAACACAGAAGCACAGTTCTTGAGAACAACAGGAGGGACCCCATCAGGCCCATATGCCTTGTTAGTACTGAAGCCAGAGATAGCAGAAAATACATCAACTGAAGAAATTTTAATGTCAGCCATGAGGAAGTCAGAGGGGGGAAGTGATGGAGGAACAGCACCGGAATCGTCTAAGGTGGAATTGGAGGAGAAAGTCTGTGCGAAGAGATCTGCTTTATCTGTAGAAGAAATAGCTACAGAACCATCAGAGTAGAAAAGAGGAGGGAAGGATGATGAGGTAAAGTTGTTAGAATGATTTTTGGCAAGGTGCCAGAATGAGCGGGAAGAATTCGAGTTGGAGAGTTGAGAGCATTTAGTATGGATGAAATTATTTTTAGTATTGCGAAGAACAGACTTAGCACGATTCCTGGCAGAAACGTAAAGACGATGTGATTCAGGGGTGGGTTGGCTCTGGTACCTTTTGTAGGCCTTCTCCTTGTTGCGGACAGCATTAGAACAAGCGTGATTAAACCAAGGCTTTCTTGCGTTAGTCAAAGGATATGAGAAAGGAATGTATGCTTCGATGCCCGAGAGAATAACCTCTGTAATGCGCAAGGCACACTCAGATGGCTCACGGCCATGGAAGCAATAATCATTCCAGGGAAAATCAAAGAAGTACTGCCTGAGGGCCTCCCAGTCCGCGGCTCCAAAATGCCACAGACGACGCTTCCCTGGAGGGTCCAGAGGCCGTACCGGAGTGATAGGACAGGTTAAGGTAATAAGGTTGTGATCGGAGGAGCAATACGGAGAGAAAAGATTAACAGAGTAAGCAGAAGGATTAGTTGTGAGGAAGAGGTCAAGTATGTTGGAGCTCTCTCCAAGGCGGTCAGGGATACGGGTAGGGTGCTGTACAAGCTGCTCTAGGTCATTAAGGATAGAAAAGATGTAGGCTTGTTCACCAAGTGGATCCGTGAAAGGCGAGGAGAGCCAAAGGTGGTGGTGAACATTGAAATCTCCAAGAATGGAGATTTCAGAGAAAGGAGAAATGGACAGAATGTGTTCCATCGTAGAAGTAAGATAGTCGAAGAATTTTTGATAGTCAGTAGAATTAGGGGATAAGTAAACAGCACAGATATATTTAGTCAGAGAATGACAGGAAAGCCGAAGCCAAAGTGTGGAGAATTCAGAAGAATCAAGTTGAGGAACACGAGAGCAAGATAAGTCGTTGCGTATGTATACACAACAGCCACCTTTGGCTTTGAAATGAGTATAGAGAAAGTAGGAGGATACAGAAAAGGGTTTGCTGTCAGTTGCCTCAGACAGCTGAGTCTCCGTTAGAAAAAGAAGGTGAGGTTTAGAGGAGGAGAGGTGGTGTTCAACAGAGCGAAAGTTAGATGAAAGGCCGCGAATATTGCAGAAATGAAGAAGAAGAGAGTTAGACAGTGGTTCCAGGCACCTCGAGTCGTCACCGGGAGAGGGGCAGATGGCGGGGGCATTTATGGTCCCCCCCCCCCTGGGGACTCCGAGGCTTGGTGAATCGACGTCATTATGGTGAATTTTGAATGGGAAGTGTAGTGTGTACTGTGCATGTAGTTTGGCGAAGATAGTTAGAGAAATTTGTACTGGAGAGCATGCTGGCCTACTCTCTGTGTAGCTGAGACACTGAAAAAGTTCAGCAAAGGGGGATGGTCAGGAACTAGTCCTGAGGGCTGATGAAACGGGAGCACTCCCTGTCATCAGCTTTCCATCCACATCGGGAGTACTGCCCTGCTCGACTGGTGCTACAGAATGTTCCATTCTCACTAACTCTCACGCAAAAATTTGGTGTTAATGAAACTTTACCCCTGGCCTTCTGAAATTTACTAACATGTAAGACACCTCTGGGTTTTCTGTCTTTTAAAGCAATGGGTACTGATATCAATGTCTGTGCAGGTACCACGGTCCTACACTTCACTTGTACTAGTTTTCCTTCTCCCTTTCTCGTATGGTTAGTCTGGAACTTTATTCAGTACACTGTCTGGCAAAGCTTATTTCGGACCTCGTACTGCTGACCACCCCAATGCATTACCTGACCTTCTCCATCCCAAGTGAAAATCGCTCTACCAATTAAGTCCGCACCCATGAGCACTTGTGTTGACAAAAATAATAGTCTGGGACCAGTACAAATTGCTGTACTATCCTTGTCTCGGCGGCAATATGCACTACCGATGAAACCTGGCCAACAACATTTAACTTATGGTTGGATACTGAATGCAATGAACGTCGGCACTTGCTAATCTTTAATCCTAATCTATTTGCTGTACTTTCTTTCATCAATGTTGCTACACTACCGGTATCTACAAAAGCTGAAACCTGATACTGTCCCCAAATCAAGCGTATCACTGGAGTGTCTACTTCACCTCGAACTTTTCGGACTTCCTTCACCTCACCATCTGAAAGGTTCTGACAGCCCTCATTCTGTTCTACATCCAGTACACTACACACAACATGACTGGCCGCCTGTGTTACCTCTAGTCATTCCCTAGGCGGTTGGGAGTCTGGATGCAACTGAGAAACCTGCTGTGGGAGGGAACTAGCTGTTGCGGGAGACGTACTTGGGACGCTCCTTTCCTGTTTTCTACTCAAGTTAAGTCTGCCAGGGCATCCCTCATGTCCCCTTCTAGAGTTCGCTTTCAAGCAATCAAAACAACTTCCTCGCTCTGGTTTCCTTGGGCAGTTCGCCCTGTCATGTTCACTGCCATTTGAACACCACACTCAAGGCCACATTGTAGGTCTAGGTTTAAAGGGTACCTGACGTACAGGTACTTGAGTCACTGGATGAGCGTTGTCACTAACATCTGGAGGTGTGATTCTAGTAGGGGTTGGAACATAAATAACATCAGACCCTTGTTCATCCCAGAACATATGTACGAACTCTGTGTCCATACGTGTAAGCAATACTGCCTTCCACTGTTCTAAGTTAGCAGTCACTGACTCCACCTGCATCAAGAAGTGATCGACCAGGGTCCTAGTATGTAGATAATACATTTCACTCATCTTTAGAACACCAACATCCTTACACTCTAGAACTACCAAATTTCCCTGATAGCTCTGCATACCTCCTACAGGCAAATTTGGCCACTGTGGAGTTGACTGTCTAAATGGATTTCCAGACTTAACGGGAGTATACTGTGATGGACCTCCAACCTTGGTTGGAGTGAGTCCGGGTGGGCCTAACATGTCCTCCAACGCTTTAATACGCTCAGAACACTCATCAATTATGGATGGTTCCTGCTTCACCTCTACTCCCTGAGGCATTTCAGTTTCAATGTCAATCAATTTTCCAACAAAGGACTCCATCATGAATTATACAAACGTGAGCAACACCAGGAGGTGAATGCTCAACTGCGAAAATGCCCCAACTGCAACTTGAGCACCCCCAGGAGGTGAATGCTCAACTGCAACACCAAAACAGTACACACTACAAATACACATACCTTATAATTCTACACATAATGCTATGTACATATACCTTTGAGAACTGAGGGATGAGCTATTACCTTAATTTCAAGTTAAATTACCCTCACATTAATAGGTCATCGCAAGGCTGTGCCACCACTTGTACTGTCACCTCTGCGATCCAGACTTTTACATGGTCAAAAGGGGCAGAAAACAAGTCACTATTGATGACCACTGTGTACTGGAACGGTCAGGAACTCAGATTTATGGAGACTCTCTCCCATTAGCGGCCTCTTCGGTTGCATTTATTATATTTCAAGTGGTCAAGTTAAGAGTGGTAGCATGCCAAAATGACGGAGCCAGTCTCCAACTAGGCCAACCCAAGCCCAACCTTCGCAGTTTCCCAGAATGCTTCTAAGTTGCACATTAAGGAACTACTAGGTAAGCTCTATACCACCAGTTCTCAAGGGTTATACAAAGAATAAAGTGACCAAAAAGCAGAAATCCCCAGCTACTTGGTTAACAGATTAAACCTGAATCAGTTGGCACATTGTTCAAAAAATATATCTCTATATGGTCCTAAAATCAAATCCACACAACTTAGCTCCTCTGTCCCGGTCCAATGTGTTTCTTCATAATCGTCCATCTGAGCACAAATTTCACTGGTCCAGTCCTCTGCAACTCCCGACCTTAACTTCCACACTGGGACCTTGACTCACTGGGACTTCGACCTCCACGCCTGGACTTGGACTCTCACTGGTACTTAGACCTCCACACTTGGACGCACTAGAAGTTAATATGTATAATGAATAACTATTCTCCCCAATGCAAGTAATCCCTTCACATGATCAGGAAGGTCTCTTAATAAAGAAACATGAGTTACAACACTCGGCATCTCAAGTAATAATAGAATAACACATGGCACTACAGACACATAGGTCTGCTCAAAATAATACTTACTGTATGGATAACATGGAAGAAAAAGTACTATAACAAATACAGTAAGCATAACTGTAACTCTAACCATGAAAATCATCACTGTATCAATATCATTGTGCCTCATAAAGTAACTATGTGAACATTTACTCACAACATAGTCCAAACAAATACTGAATTGCAAAGTCATTTCAACACAATAATAAATAATTCACAGTCCCCGGGCACCTAACACTTGGCTTACAATAAAAAAATCACACATTTATCTGAGGCTCAGACAGAACCCTGTAGCATTTTGTATTCCAGTTACTAAATAATAATACTATACAGTACAGTACACAAATATAAGGGAAATACCTCACTATTCAGCAAAAAATGTAGGGGAGGTGAGCGGGAACACAGGACACGCTTCTCCAAAGGCTAATGGCATCACCGCTACACACTTCCTGAGGAAGGACAGCACGATTCTTCCCGAGTATGTTTCTTAATTTCGTCACTGTTATCACTCGTGGGATATCACTATTCGCGCCTCAACATATCAGACATATTATTAATATCAAACTACTTACAGAATTCCTTGGAGGGGGGGGGGAGGATGACGACAGCTCCGACCAACTGCCACTTACCACGGCCGGTGAGCGAGTCAGACGCCAAAACTGCGTGAGTGATGCAAAGGGGAGGGGGGTATGACGGCATACGCAATTTAAGATTTTGATTATTACAGACTCAAGATAGACTCAGTGTGATGTCTTTCCCCTTACAATCGATTACCCCCCAAAAATGACATTCTCTAGTTACAATAATTACTCAACAACGCCTCACTTTATACCGTGACATCGAGAAATAATGAAAATTATCGTGCTTTACATCACTTTGCGCAAGCGTACATTATGCTGGATTATGTGAACAAAGGCACATGTTCCTATGGACTCGAGATTCTATATTAAAAAGAGACTTAATACTAGTGAATTACAGTAGGAAAAAAACCGTGACTTAGCAACTAGGTAATTAATCTATGTTCTGGACACGTCCGCCTGGTAACAGCCATGCCTCGGCCACTCTCTCTCACTTAACCAAACTTTTGGTCATGTAAAATGAACTAGATACAACTCATTATCACTTCCGGGCACTACAGTGACGGTAGTTGTTGTGGTTCCGGGTTCATCTGAAACATGAATTTGGGGGACTGCATGCTTAAATTTCCCTTCTGCAACTCACCATCCTCCTTTCGGAGGATAGAGAAGCAGCTGGGGGACGTTTGCATAACCAAACAGTTGAGCAGCTCGTGCTATCGGTGTCACAATAGATATATTCCGACGCTTTCTACGCCCACAAGCAGCACAGTGTTGTTGCGTTTCTACGTAAATAGTGGTCAGCTTTGATCATCGTCTGGAACACGACATCGTCTGCCTCGACCTTTCCAAGATGGCGGCCGCGCTGACGCATCGAAATAATGTCATGTGGCATCTACGCTTATTTATATGTATTGGCAACAGGGAATGTTATAACTAGAGGAAAAAAAAAAACATTCAATACAAAGTAGTAGTAACAGTAAATTTCTGTCAATGATATAAGTATTATAAAGCACTTAGAATATGTCGCGTGAATGCCGGCTGGCAATCGAGGATATTTCTCTGCTATCACCTACCAACAGTTCGGTTAAAGGCTCGCCTCATGAAAAAGGTCAGTGAAATAATAAACAGGTTAATAAAACATTGTATGAAATTCAAATATCACGCACTCAATGTAGACTAAAAATAACATCTATGACCAAACTTGTCTATTTCTTAACATACAGATATTACTTGAGAAAGTAATATAATATGTGAAACAAAAGTGCTTCAGTGATGCTTAGAACATTGTTCATTGAAACACTAAACCTTTCTGAAACGAGGGTGGAGTGTGTCTAACTGTGTAGCCTACGCCTGGCCACGACTTTGGCTAACTCTCTGGTCAGAGATTAGTGATCACGAGTGTACAAGTCCCATTGAATGGAAAAGAAAAGGAAATACAACGCCATGTGTACATAAGACTGACCGATGAGAAACTCCTAAGACATTGTATGAAGGGCAAGACGCAGAACCCAAACGAATCGCTACATGCAAGAAGTTGGAAACTTTGTCCCAAGGTTAAAAGTCTGAGAAAGTCAGTTCTTGAGTTTGCCATTGCTTAGTCATTTTTTTTTTCAGGGCCGCACCCAAGTATTTTCTAAGGGGGGGTCCCCATTTGCCATTTTCCTGAAGTTTACATATAAGTTTTATAGTTCAAAGTTATATATATATATATATATATATATATATATATATATATATATATATACTGATAGAATGATAGATTATTTGGTAAGTCATCAGTTAAAGAAACTTATTTATTTACATTTATCGTTTTAACAAAGTATCAAAGAACAAGCCATTCAGTCTCAACCCTATTCTGTCCAGATTTCTAATACAAAAGTTAACTGATACTCTCAGGCTTTCATATACACAAGTGGTCAAATCTTGAACACTCCGTCATGATCCATCTTTTCCTCTTAGTACAACTGATGCTTCTTTAAATGCAGGATGTCTTTCTGTTCGCAATGACGACGAGGACACATCTTCATATATTTTTCAACTACTTCTTCGATTGAGAGTTTTTCTTTGCCATGAATACTCATAAGCATCAGTGCCTCCAATCGGTCTTCGGTCATCGTTGACCGCTGACCTGTTTTCATTCTCTTTAAGGCTGAAAATCCTCACTCTGTATGGCAACTTGTGACAGGTAATGTCATCAAAATACGTACAATGAGACGCATGTCCCATTCTCACTAACTCTCACGCAACAATTTACTAACATGTAAGACATCTCCGGGTTTTCTGTCTTTTAACGCAATGGGTACTGACATCAATGTCTGTGCAGGTACCACGGTACTACACTTCACTTGTACTAGCTTTCCTTCTTCCTTTCTCGTATGGTTAGTCTGGAACTTTATTTTGTTCACTGTCTGGCAAAGCTTATTTCGGACCTCGTACTGCTCACCACCCCAATGCATTACCTGACTTTCTCCATCCCAAGTGAAATTCGCTCTACCAATTAAGTCTGCACCCAAGAGCACTTCTGTTGACAAAAATAATAGTCTGGGACCAGTACAAATCGCTGCACCATGCTTGTCTCAGGTGCAATATGCACTATCGATGAAACCTGGCCAACAACATTTAACTTATGGTTGGATACTGAATGCAATGAACGTCAGCACTTGCTAATCTTTAATCCTAATGTATTTGCTGTACTTTTTTTCATCAATGTTGCTACACTACCGGTATCTACAAAAGCTGAAACCTTATACTGTCCCAAAATCAAGCGTATCAATGGAGTGTCTACTTCACCTCGAACTTTTCGGACTTCCTTCACCTCACCATCTGAAAGGTTCTGACAGCCCTCATTCTGTTCTACATCCAGCACACTACACACAACATGACTGGCAGCCTGTGTTACCTCTAGTCATTCCCTAGGCGGCTGGGAGTCTTAATGCAACTGAGAATCCTGCTGTGGGAGGGAACTAGCTGTTGCGGGAGACGTACTTGGGATGCTCCTCATGTTTTCTACTCAAGTTAAGTCTGCCAGGGCATCCCTCATATCCCCTTCTAGAGTTCGCTTTCAAGCAATCAAAACAACTTCCTCGCTCTGTTTTCCTTGGGCAGTTCGCCCTCTCATGTTCACTGCCATTTGAACACCACGCACAAGGCCACATTGTAGGTCTAGGTTTAAAGGGTACCTGACGTACAGGTACTTGAGTCACTGGATGAGCGTTGTCACTAACATCTGGAGGTGTGATTCTAGGAGGGGTTGGAACATAACTAACATCAGACCCTTCTTCATCCCCGAACATATGTACGCATCTCTGTGTCTATACGTGTAAGCGATACTGCCTTCCACTGTTCTAAGTTAGCAGTCACTGACTCCACCTGCATCAAGAAGTGATCGACCAGGGTCCTAGTATGTAGACCATACATTTCACTCATCTTTAGAACACCAACATCCTTACACTCTAGAACTACCGAATTTCTCTAATAGCTCTGCATACCTCCTACAGGCAAATCTGACCACTGTGGAGTTGACTGCCTAAATGAATTTCCAGACTTAACGGGAGTATACTGTGATGGACCTCCAACCTTGGTTGGAATGAGTCCGGGTGGGCCTAACATGTCCTCCAACACTCTAATACGCTCAAAACACTCTTCAATTATGGATGGTTCCTGCTTCACCTCTACTCCCTGAGGCATTTCAGTTTCAATGTCAATCAAATTTCAAACAAGGAACTCCATCATGAATTATACAAACGTGAGGAACCCCAGGAGGTGAATGCCCAACTGCGAAAATGCCCCAACTGCAACTTGAGCACCCCCAGGAGGTGAATGCTCAACTGCAACACCAAAATAGTACACACTACAAATACACATACCTTATAATTCTACACATAATGTTATGTACATATACCTTTGAGAACTAGGGGATGAGCTATTACCTTAATTTCAAGTTAAATTACCCAAACATTACTAGGTCATTGCAAGGCTGTGCCACCACTTGTACTGTCACCTCTGCCATCCAGACTTTTACATGGTCAAAAGGGGCAGAAAACAAGTCACTATTGATGACCACTGTGTACTGGAACGGTCAGGAACTCAGATTGATGGAGACTCTCTCCAATTAGCAGCCTCTTCGGTTGCGTTTATTATATTTCAAGTGGTCAAGTTAAGAGTGGTAGCATGCCAAAATGACGGGGCCAGTCTCCAACTAGGCCAACCCAAGCCCAACCTTCGCAGTTTCACAGAATGCTTCTAAGTTGCACATTAATGAACTACTAGGTAAGCTCCATACCACCAATTCTCAAGGGATATACAAAGAATAAAGTTCGAGTGGGAGGAAATGTGTATTAACAAGACCAAAAAGTAGAAATCCCAAGCTACTTGGTTAACAGATTAAACCTAAATCAGTTGGCACATTGCTCAAAAAATATATCTCTATATGGTCCTAATATCAAATCCACACAACTTAGCTCCTCTGTCCCGGTCCAATGTGTTTCTTCATAATCGTCCCTCTGAGCGCAAATTTCACTGGTCCAGTCCTCTGAAACTCCCGACCTTAACTTCCACACTGGGACCTTGACTCACTGGGACTTCGACCTCCACGCCTGTACTTGGACTCTCGCTGGTACTTAGACCTCCACACTTGGACCAGCTAGAAGTTAATATGTATAATGAATAACTATTCTCCCCAATGCAAGTAATCCCTTCACATGATCAGGAAGGTCTCATAATAAAGAAACATTAGTTACAACACTCGGCTTCTCAAGTAATAATAGAATAACACATGGCACTACAGACACATAGGTCTGTCAAAATAATACTTACTGTATGGATAACATGGAAGAAAAGTGCTATAACAAATACAGTAAGCATAAATGTAACTCTAACCATGAAAATCATCACTGTATCAATATCATTGTGCCTCACAAGGTAACTATGTGAACATTTACTCACAACATAGTCCTAACAAATACTGAATTGCAAAGTCATTTCAACACATTAATAAATAATTGACAGTCCCCGGGCACCTAATACTTGGCTTACAAAAAAAAATCACACTTTTATATGAGGCTCAGACAGAACTCTGTAGCATTTCGTATTCCAGTGACTAAATAATAATACTATACAGTACAGTACACAAATATATGGGAAATACCTCACTATTCAGCTAAAAATGTAGAGGAGGTGAGCGGAAACACAGGACACGCTTCTCCAAAGGCTAAAGGTGTCACCGCTACACACTTTCTGAGGAAGGACAACACGATTCTACCCAAGTCTGTTTCTTAATTTCGTCACTGTTATCACTCGTGGGATATCACTATTCGCGCCTCAACATATCAGACATATTATTATTATCAAACTACTTGCAGAATTCGTTGGAGGGGGGGGGAAGATGACGACAGCACCGACCAACTGCCACTTACCACGGCCGGTGAGCGAGTCAGACGCCAAAACTGCGTGAGTGATGCAAAGGGGAGGGGGGTATGATGGCATACGCAATTTTAGATTTTGATTATTATAGACTCATGATAGACTCAGTGTGATGTCTTTCCCCTTACAATCGATTACCCCCAAAAAATGACATTCACTAGTTACAATAATTACTCAACAACGCCTCACTTTATACCCTGACATCGAGAAATAATGAAAATTATCGTGCTTTACATCACTTTGCGCAAGCGTACATTATGCTGGATTATGTGAACAAAGGCACATGTTCCTATGGACTCGAGATTCTATATTAGAAAGAGACTTAATACTAGTGAATTACAGTAGGAAAAAAACAGTGACTTAGCAACTAGGTAATTAATCTATGTTCTGGACACGTCCGCCTGGTAACAGCCATACCTCGGCCACTCTCTGTCACTTAACCGAACTTTTGGTCATGTAAAATGAACTAGATACAACTCATTATCACTTCCGGGCACTACAGTGGTGGTAGTGGTTGTGGTTCCTGGTTCATCTGAAACATGAACTTGGTGCAATGCATGCTTAAATTTCCCTTCTGCAACTCACCATCCTCCTTTCGGAGGATAGAGAAGCAGCTGATGGACGTTTGGATAACCAGTCAGTTGAGCAGCTCGTGCTATCGGTGTCACCATAGATATATTCCGACGCTCTCTACACCCACAAGCAGCACAGTGTTGTTGCGTTTCTACGTAAATAGTGGTCAGCTTTGATCATCGTCTAGAACATGACATTGTCTGCCTCGACCGTTCCAAGATGGCGGCCTCACAGACTCATCGAAATAGTGTAATGTGGCATCTAGGCTCATTTATTCCTATGGGCAACGGGGCCTGTTATAACTAGAGGAAAAAAAAAACATTCAATACAAAGTAGTAGTAACAGTAAATTTCTGTCAATGATATAAGTATTATAAAGCACTTAGAATATGTCGCGTGAATGCCGGCTGGCAATCGTGGATATTTCTCTGCTATCACCTACCAACAGTTCGGTTAAAGGCTCGCCTCAAGAAATAGGTCAGTGAAATAATAAACAGGTTAATAAAGCAGTGTATGAAATTCAAATATCACGCACTCAATGTAGACTAAAAATAACATCTATGACCAAATTTGTCTATTTCTTAACATGCATATATTACTTGAGAAAGTAATATAATATGTGAAACAAATGTGCTTCGGTGATGCTTAGAACATTGTTCATTGAAACACTAAACCTTTCTGAAACGACGGTGGAGTGTGTCTGTGTAGCCTAGCCTGGCCACGACTTTGGCTAACTCTCTGGTCAGAGATTAGTGATCACGAGTGTACAAGTCCCATTGGATGGAAAGGAAAAGGAAATACTACGCCAAGTGTACATAAGACTGACCGATGAGAAACCTTTAAGACATTGTATGAAGGGCAAGACGCAGAACCCAAACGAATCGCTACATGCAAGAAGTTGGAAACTTTGTCCCAAGGTTAAAAGTCTGAGTAAGTCAGTTCTTGAGTTTGCCATTGCTTAGTCATGTTTGTTTTCAGGGGCGCACCCAGGAATTTTCTAAGGGGGAGGCCCCATTTGCCATTTTCCTGAAGTTTACATATAAGTTTTATAGTTCTAAGTTATATATATATATATATATATATATATATATATATTGTTACATAGCCTATGATTTTATCATCCTTTGTGTAATTTTAACGCACAGTATGCTGCATGTTTGATCACGAGCGTGTTCTGCCTCAGTCCCCCCCTTCTACCGTTATAGTAGAGTAAGTCGTCCTTTCTGTTGTTCAGAGTGGGATTGTCAGCTCTTTGTCCCCATGGCTTCATTTGCGCGTCCTTCTTACAAGTTGTATCAAGCTCTGCTGGCCCCTATATAATGAAATCAGTGTCTGCATCATTGCCACTTAGATCTACTCCTCATTTTGTTCACATCTCTGTCCTCCCCTGTACAGTTATTGTTGTGAGTGCTCAGGAAGTCTCCAACCATCTAGCAGCTGTGTGATTTGAGTATAAGTGTTATTGCATTTTGTTCTTGTACTTTTTTCTTTTTTTTTTATGCGAGGAAGAAGGAACCAAAGGCCATGAGCCCGCAGTAACAGTTCCCTCCAAGAGAAAAACAAAATACAATAGAGAGCCAAATTCAAGATCCGATCATTTTGAGATGCCTGGACACACTGCGTTTGAAAGACTGGAGATCATAGGCAGGAGGAAATACAGACAGAGGGAGACAGTTCCAGAGCTGACCTGTTGCATGAATGAAAGACTGGGAGTAACGGTTAACTCTTGCATTAGAGAGTTGGACAGAAAAGGGATGAGAGTTTGCTGCCAGACGGGTGCTACGCGCCCGGCGTAGAGGTGGAGGAATGCAAGTAGACAATTCAGAGGAGCAGTGACCATTAAAGTAGCGATAGAAAAGAGATAAAGATGCAACAGTGCGGCGAAGAGACAGAGGTTGAAGGGAGTCAGTAAGAGGAGGAGAGTTAATGAGACGAAAAGCCTTTGACTCCACCCTATTGAGAAGAGCTGTATGTGGGGAGCCTCCCCACACATGAGAGTTGTACTCCACACAGGGGCGGATAAAACCCCTGTATAGAGTCAACAATTGTGCAGGGGTAAAGAAAGAGCGGAGTCGGCTTAGCACACCCAGTCTCTTGGAAGCAGATTTTACAAGAGATGTAATATGATCTTTCCAAGATAAGTCCCGAGTAAATGAAACCCCAAGCATGTTCAAGGATGATGCAGGATTAATCTGAATATTATTAAACATTAGTGGGTATACCTGTGGAAGATTTTGTTGGGTTGATAGGTGTAAGAACTGAGTCTTAGAAGCATTAAAGACAACCATATTATTTTTACCCCAGTCAGAGATATGAGCCAAGTCAGACATTAGGTGTGCCATAGCCTCATCCCTTGTTTCTTGAAGTAACTGTTGAGATGGGCGTTGCGGGAACCGAATGGAAAGGTGAAGGGTGGAGTCATCAGCGTATGAGTGGATAGGGTTAGATGTACAGCTTAGAAGATCATTGATGAATAAAAGGAAGAGAGTTGGTGATAGGACAGAGCCCTGAGGAACACCACTGTTGATAGATCTAGGAGAAGAACGATGGCCGTCTACGACAGCAGCTATAGAACGACCAGAAAGGAAGCTAGCGATGAAGTTACAGATAGAAGGATAGAAACCGTAGGAGGGCAGTTTGGAAATTAAAGATTCATGCCAGACTCGATCGAAAGCCTTTGAGATGTCAAGTGCAATGGCAAAGCTTTCGCCAAAGTCCCGAAAAGAGGATGACCAGGAGTCTGAAAGGTAGGTGAGAAGATCGCCAGTGGAGCGTCCCTGACGGAACCCATACTGACGATCGGAAAGAAGGTTGTGATAGGAAAGATGCCTTAAAATTTTTTTATTAAGAATTGACTCGAAAACTTTTGAAATACAGGACGTTAAAGCAATTGGACGATAGTTGGAGGGTTGGGAGTGGTCACCCTTCTTTGGGACTGGCTGAATGAGAGCAAACTTCCAGCAAGAAGGAAAGGTACAAGTTGACAGACAAAGGCGAAATAGTTTGCCTAGGCAGGGTGTAAGCACAGAAGCACAGTTTTTGAGAACAACGGGAGGGACCCCATCAGGCCCATATGCCTTGTTAGTACTGAGGCCAGTAATGGCAGAAAATACATCAACTGAAGAAATTTTAATGTCAGCCATGAGGAAGTCAGAGGGGGGAAGTGATGGAGGAACAGCACCGGAATCGTCTAAGGTGGAATTGGAGGAGAAAGTCTGTGCGAAGAGATCTGCTTTATCAGTAGAAGAAATAGCTACAGAACCATCAGAGTAGAAAAAGAGGAGGGAAGGATGATGAGGTAAAGTTGTTAGAAAGATTTTTGGCAAGGTGCCAGAAGGAGCGGGAAGAATTCAAGTTGGAGAGTTGAGAGCATTTAGTATGGATGAAATTATTTTTAGTAGAGCGAAGAACAGACTTAGCACGATTCCGGGCAGAAACGTAAAGATTATGTGATTCAGGGGTGGGCTGGCTCCGGTACCTTTTGTAGGCCTTCTCCTTGTTGCGGACAGCATTAGAACAAGCGTGATTAAACCAAGGCTTTCTTGCGTTAGTCAAAGGATATGAGAAAGGAATGTATGCTTCCATGCCTGAGAGAATAACCTCCGTAATGCGCAAGGCACACTCCAGATGGCTCACGGCCATGGAAGCAATAATCATTCCAGGGAAAATCAAAGAAGTACTGCCTGAGGGCCTCCCAGTCCGCAGCTCCAAAATGCCAGAGACGACGTTTCCCTGGAGGGTCCGCAGGCCGTACTGGAGCGATAGGACAGGTTAAGGTAATAAGGTTGTGATCGGAGGAGCCCAATGGAGAGAAAAGATTAACAGAGTAAGCAGAAGGATTAGTTGTGAGGAAGAGGTCAAGTATGTTGGAGCTCTCTCCAAGGCGGTCAGGGATACGGGTAGGGTGCTGTACAAGCTGCTCTAGGTCATTAAGGATAGAAAAGATGTAGGCTTGTTCACCAGGTGGATCCGTGAAAGGAGAGGAGAGCCAAAGGTGGTGGTGAACATTGAAATCTCCAAGAATGGAGATTTCAGAGAAAGGAGAAATGGACAGAATGTGTTCCATCGTAGAAGTAAGATAGTCGAAGAATTTTTGATAGTCAGTAGAATTAGGGGATAAGTAAACAGCACAGATATATTTAGTCAGAGAATGACAGGAAAGCCGAAGCCAGAGAGTGGAGAATTCAGAAGACTCAAGTTGAGGAACACGAGAGCAAGATAAGTCGTTGCGTATGTATACACAACAGCCACCTTTGGCTTTGAAATGAGTATAGAGAAAGTAGGAGGATACAGAAAAGGGTTTGCTGTCAGTTGCCTCAGACAGCTGAGTCTCCGTTAGAAAAAGAAGGTGAGGTTTAGAGGAGGAGAGGTGGTGCTCAACAGAGCGAAAGTTAGATGAAAGGCCGCGAATGTTGCAGAAATGAAGAAGAAGAGAGTCAGACAGTGGTTCCAGGCACCTCGAGTCGTCACCGGGAGAGGGGCAGATGGCGGGGGCATTTATGGTCCCCCCCCCTGGGGACTCCGAGGCTGGGTGAATTGACGCCATTTTGGTAAATTTTGAATAGGAAGTGTAGTGTGTACTGTGCATGTAGTTTGGTGAAGATAGATAGAGAAATTTGTACTGGAGAGCATGCTGGCCTACTCTCTGTGTAACTGAGACACTGAAAAAGTTCAGCAAAGGGGGATGGTCAGGAACTAGTCCTGAGGGCTGATGAAACGGGAGCTCCAGCACTCCCTGTCATCAGCTTTCCATCCACCTCGGGAGAACTGCCCTGCTCGACTGGTGCTACAGTCTACTCCCCGTATAGCATAGGTTGTTAATTTGTAGGCCTAGTGAGTTTTTTTTTGTAATTCATGTAAGGTCCTTATTGTTAGCCATTGTTCATAATAGTTTATATCTGTAATAATTTATCTTGCATTAACTGAGCATTACCCAGTGTATTTTCATTTTATCAGGGCTGATTAAGGTAAATTTACTCTTGCTAATTTCGTGTTAATAGAGGCTATTGCAGTTAACCATATATTTAACCTGTTTTTTGCCATTACATTATCCTTATGAGTCCTGAATGTTTTGTTGTTAGTTTGTGCATTAAACTTTAACTTGTAATTTTACCTGACTCTTTGTTTTGAACCTGGAACTTTACGGGACAGTAGTGATTTTTAGTATTCTCACTTAAAGTATACATTATCTTTCCCTGTTCCGTAACATAAATTTGGCGACCTCTCATCAGGATATTCAGGATATTATCATAAGGATATTGCTTGATATTTCTTGACTGTTACTTATTCATGATGTCTACTATTACTACACTTGATGAAGCCAAAGATTTTTTATCAAATGTGCAAACAGTGTGTGATGTAGAAAACAGAACAAAGAATGAACTTAAGCTTGTTGCCCAACAATTGGGAATTGCTGTTCGCTCTCATCATTCTAAAGATCAAATTGTTGACATGATCAATGAAAGCTTGTTTAATGTAACTCCTCCAAATGAGCAAACGTAGATTGAAGTAGCTAAGTTACCGCTAGCCCTGCAGGAGGCTCGTGTGAAGGAAGCTGAATTTCAAGCACGTGCTAAGGAGGCTGAGTCTCAGGCTAAGGAGGCTTGTGTTAAGGAGGCTGAATTTCAAGCAAATGCTAAGGAGGCTGAATCTCTGGCTCGGATTCAGGAGGCACAGATACAGGCACAAGTTGAACTTGCCAGGATTAAGGCAGACCATGAGTATCGCATGAAACAATGTGGAACTGGATCATCTAGCTCTGATGATTTTGATGTGGCTAAAAATGTTAAACTTGTCCCTCCTTTTAATGAATCTGATTTAACAAAGTATTTTCAGTTGTTTGAGAGGGTAGCTACAGGTTTTAATTGGCCCAAAGTGTATTGGCCAGTACTCCTTCAAACTGTTCTCACCGGTAAAGCTCAAGTAACTTATGCATCTTTGCCTCAGGATCAATCTGATAATTATGATGTAGTTAAGAGCTTGATTCTTAAGGCCTATGAGCTTGTTCCTGAAGCCTATAGAGTAAAATTTAGGACAACTTATAAGCAAGATAAGCAATCCCATGTTGAGTATGCAAAAATCAAAGGAGATCTGTTAGAGCAGTGGTTAAATTCTAAGAATGTGGATTCTGATTTTGGTAAATTTAAGCAGATGATTTTGCTGGAGGACTTCAAGAGGTGTATCAATAAAAATGTAAGCCTATATCTTGATGAGAGAAGAATAGATAATTTGTCTGATTCTGCAGTTTTAGCTGATGAATATGTTCTCACTCACAAGAGATATTCTACAGAAAGAAGGAAAGCTGAGAGTAAGTGCGTTGCCTCTACTCAGAGTACAGGTAACAAGAAAGAGAATAAAGATGATGTTTCTCAGGAAGTAAATACCAGCTCCACCTCTAGATTTCAGAAAAGTAAATGTACTTATTGTAGTAAGCTTGGTCATACTACGGAGAAATGTTTCAGGAGACAGCGTAATGTGAACAAAAGCAGTCTTTAAATATTCAGTCAATTGGTCTAGTTTCCACCCTTGAGAGTTCCCAGAATTCTTTAACTGAGTTAACTGAAGCTGCTTTGAGGGGTAACTTAAATTCTCATGATGGCGCTCCTCTTTTGAGCAGTAACGTGGGTGACACTCTCAAGAGTTCATGTGCTAATTTCCTGTCTGATGGTTTTGTCAGTCCTCTGGACAGTAATGACAGGAAATCAGTTAAAATATATCGTGATACAGGTGCTTGCCAATCCCTTATGCTGACCAGTGTTCTAGGCTCTAATGTTAATTCCTCTGATGAAACTGTAATCTTACAAGGTGTAGGGAATAATTACTTCTCTGTCCCTCTGTGCAGAGTGAATTTAGAGTCTGGTTTTGTTAATGGTTCCGTTATGGTTGGGTTGGTTGAGACACTCCCAATGTCAGGTGTAACTTTCTTACTTGGAAATGATATTGGTGGAAGTCAAGTGTGTCCAGCTCCTCAGTTGTCTAGTGAGCCAGTGGCTGGTGCCCTGGATTGTGATATCCCTGATGTGTTCCCTGCATGTGCTGTCACTAGGGCTAAGTCTAAAGTTACTGGTGATTTAGAGGATGATGATGATGATGATGTTATCCTAGCTGACACTTTTCTGGCTAATTTGGACCACTCACCAGATGAGGCAGTACCCCGTAGTGTTGATAATTTGTCTCGTCAAGAGTTGGTTGAGTTGCAGGTTGCTGACCCTGAGTTGTAATTTCTAGCTAACTCTGCTTGCAGTCAGGAAGAGTCAACTGGTGCTTCTACTTGTTATTAAAGTATATAAAGTCAGGAGTACTTATGAGGAAGTGGAGATCCCCAACAGTATCAGCCGACTGTGAATGGGAGGTTGTACATCAAGTTGTCATCCCTCGTGTTTGTAGGCAGGATATCATTAGAGTGGCTCATGATTCCAGTTTGGCAGGACACCTTGGAGTGAGGAAGACTGTGGCACGCATTTTGAAACACTTTTACTGGCCAGGTATCTTCAGGGATGTTTCCTGGTATTGTAAGTCTTATCACACCTGTCAAGTTGTGGGGAAGTGTAATCAGACCGAAAAAGTTGCACCTCTAGTTCCCATTCCTCCTTTTGAGGCGCCTTTCTCCCGTGTGTTGGTGGATATTGTGGGCCCTCTTCCTAAGACTTCTTCAGGATTTTCTTATGTGTTGACAATGATTGATATGGCTACTCGTTATCCTGAAGCCATTCCACTTAGAAATATCTCAGCAAAGAACGTGGTTAAGGAAATGCTTGGGTTCTTCACAAAGTTTGGTCTGCCCAAGGAGGTACAGTCAGACCGGGGAAGTAATTTCATGTCAAATGTTTTCAAGCAGTCTCTGAAAGAGTTGGGCATCACCCAGATCACGTCTTCAGCTTACCATCCCCAGACTCAAGGAGCGTTGGAGAGATATCAAACACTCAAATCGATGCTCAAGAAATACTGTTTGGAACATCAGAAAGACTGGGATAAAGGTCTTCCATTCGTTGTGTTTGCCGCAAGAGAATCTCCAAATGAATCACTGGGCTTCTCACCTTTTGAACTACTGTTTGGCCATGAAGTAAGAGGACCCCTTAAGCTACTCAAGTAATGCTGGAAGTCGGAGGAAGATGACGTCAACCTGCTGGAGTATGTGATGAAGTTCAAAGAACGGCTGTCCACTGCTTTACAGCTGGCGAGAGAGAATTTAGGAGCTGCTGAGGAGAAGATGAAGACTTGGTATGATAAGAAGTCCAGGTTACACCACTTTCAGCCAGGAGATCAGGTTTTGATTCTGCTACCAGTTCATGGGCAACCTCTTCAAGCCAAGTTTAGTGGTCCTTATTTCGTGGAGAAGAAACTCAGTGATGTCGACTATGTCATTGCCACACCAGATCGTAGAAAGAACAAGCAACTATGTCACATCAACATGCTAAAGTTATATCACAGGTTGGACGAAAATAATCCAGTCTGCACTGTAGCTGTTCCACCCGAGTCTGCAAGTGAAGCTCTCCCATGCAGTATGAGCCTGAGTGATAGTTTGGGGAAGAATCCTGATATCATGAATGATCTCCAGACTAAGCTTTCTCATCTACCTCCCTAGGAAAGGAAGGAGTTTTCGGCATTACTGCAGGAGTACCCGCAAGTGTTCCGTGCCACTCCAGGAAGAACTACTGTGTTGATGCATGATGTCGATGTTGGAGACGCAAAGCCAATTAAACTGCCTCCTTACCGTGTGAACCCAGTGAAAGTTCCTCTCATCCAGAAGGAGCTTGGCTACCTGTTGGACCACAAGATGATTGAGCCCTGTCAGAGCGAGTGGAGTTCTCCTGTCACTCTAGTCCCTAAGCCAGGTGGGTCACAGCGGCTTTGCATTGACTACAGACGTGTTAATCAGATAACTAAAACAGACACTTACCCTCTCCCTCGCGTGGAAGATTGCATAGACCAGATCGGAAAGGCTAGGTACATAAGTAAGTTTGATTTGTTAAAGGGATACTGGCAAGTACCTATGACTGAACGTGCTAGGGAGATCTCATGTTTTGTAACACTAGGAAAATCTTTTGCATGTTCTGTAATGCCATATTGGATGAAGAATGCATCAGCCACATTTCAGAAGCTCATGAATGTTGTAACAGAGGGTTTGGCAGGGTGTGTTGTTTATATTGATGATGTATTAATCTTCAGTTACAACTGGAAAGATCACCTATGCCATGTCAGTAAATTTCTTGAGCGTTTGGTTCAGGCAAATCTTGTAGCTAATTTATCAAAGTGTGAGTTTGGTCAAGCTAAAGTTCAGTACCTTGGGTACGTAATTGGTGATGGACATGTTGCACCACCAGGAGCTAAGGTTCAGGTTATAAGTGATCTTCCCAGACCTAAAAGTAGGAAATAGCTACAAAGATTTTTGGGAATGGTAGGTTATTACCGGAGATTTGTTCTTAACTTTTCTATTCTTGTATCACCACTTACAGACCTACTGAAAAAGGGAGTTAAATTTGTCTGGACCGATAACTGTGAATCCTCTTTCAACAAACTTAAAGCTATTCTATTAAGTCAGCCAGTGCTCGCTACTCCAAATTTTGCTAAACCTTTTAAGATGGCTGTTGATGCAAGTGATACAGGAGCTGGGGCTGTTTTGTTGCAAGAGGATGATCAGGGTATTGAACACCCTGTATCTTATTACAGTAAGAAGTTCACTCCACCTCAAAAGAACTACTCAGCTATTCAAAAAGAGCTTTTGGCCTTGATTTTGGGTTTACAGCATTTTTCATTTTATTTGTGTTCTGGTTTTGACCCCATGGTCATTTATACCGTTCATAACCCACTGAAATTCCTTAGTAAGTTTAAAGATAAAAATCAGAGATTGACAAGATGGAGTCTACTTCTTCAGGAGTATTCATTAGACATACAACATGTCAAGGGGAAAGAAAATGTTATTGAACATTGCTTATCTAGACTTTAGACAGATTGTTAAAGAGTAATAAGAAATTTCCTTTGTAAATTTCTTTTTCTTTGTGGGGAGGTGTTACATAGCCTATGATTTCATCATCCTTTGTGTAATTTTAACTCACAGTATGCTGCATGTTTGATCACGAGCGTGTTCTGCCTCAGTCCCCCACTTCTACCGTTATAGTAGAGTAAGTCGTCCTTTCTGTTGTTCAGAGCGGGATTCTCAGCTCTTTGTCCCCATGGCTTCATTTGCGCGTCCTTCTTACAAGTTGTATCAAGCTCTGCTGGCCCCTATATAATGAGATCAGTCTCTGCATCATTGCCACTTAGATCTACTCCTCATTTTGTTCACATCTCTGTCCTCCCCTGTACAGTTATTGTTGTGAGTGCTCAGGAAGTCTCCAACCATCTAGCAGCTGTGTCATTTGAGTATAAGTGTTATTGCATTTTGTTCTTGTACTGTATAGCATAGGTTGTTAATTTGTAGGCCTAGTGAGGTTTTTTTTTTTGTAATTCATGCAAGATCCTTATTGTTAGCCATTGTTCATAATAGTTGATATCTGTAATAATTTATGTTGCATTAATTGAGCATTACCCAGTGTATTTTCATTTTATTAGGGCTGGCTTAGGTAAATTTACTCTTGCTAATTTCGTGTTAATAGAGGCTATTGCAGTTAATCATATATTTAACCTGTTTTTTGCCATTACATTATCCTTATGAGTCCTGAATGTTTTGTTGTTAGTTTGTGCATTAAACCTTAACTTGTAATTTTACCTAACTCTTTGTTTTGAACCTGTAACTTTATGGGACAGTAGTGATTTTTAGTATTCTCACTTAAAGTGTACATTATTTTTCTCTGTTCCGTAACAATATAAATATATATATATATATATATATATATATATATATATATATATATATATATATATATATATATATATACTGATAGAATGATAGATTATTTGGTAGGTCGTCAGTTATTTAAAGAAACTTATTTATTTACATTGATCGTTTTAACAAAGTATCAAAGAACAAGCCATTCAGTCTCAACCCTATTCTGTCCAGATTTCTAATACAAAAGTTAACTGGTACTCTCAGTCTTTCATATACACAAGTGGTCAACTCTTGAACACTCCGTCATGATCCATCTTTTCCTCTTAGTACGACTGATGCTTCTTTAAATGCAGGATGTCTTTCTATTCGCAATGACGACGAGAACACGTCTTCATATATTTCTCAACTACTTCTTCGGTTGAAAGTTTTTCTTTGCCGTGAATACTCATAAGCATCAGTGCCTCCAATCGGTCTTCGGTCATCGTTGACCGCTGACCTGTTTTCATTCTCTTTAAGGCTGAAAATCCTCACTCTGTATAGCAACTTGTGACAGGTAATGTCATCAAAATACGCACAATGACACGCATCGTCCCATTCTCACTAACTCTCACGCAACAATTTACTAACATGTAAGACATCTCTGGGTTTTCTGTCTTTTAACGCAATGGGTACTGACATCAATGTCTGTGCAGGTACCACAGTCCTACACTTCACTTGTACTAGCTTTCCTTCTCCCTTTCTCGTATGGTTAGTCTGGAACTTTATTCTGTTCACTGTCTGGCAAAGCTTATTTCGGACCTCGTACTGCTGACCACCCCAATGCATTACCTGACCTTCTCCATTCCAAGTGAAAATCGCTCTACCAATTAAATCTGCACCCATGAGCACTTCTGTTGACAAAAATAATAGTCTGGGACCAAAACAAATCGCTGCATCATGCTTGTCTCAGGGGCAATATGCACTACCGATGAAACCTGGCCAACAACATTTAACTTATGGTTGGATACTGAATGCAATGAACGTCGACACTTGCTAATCTTTAATTCTAATCTATTTGCTGTACTTTCTTTCATCAGTGTTGCTACACTACCGGTATCTACAAAAGCTGAAACCTGATACTGTCCCAAAATCAAGCGTATCACTGGAGTGTCTACTTCACCTCGAACTTTTCGGACTTCCTTCACCTCACCATCTGAAAGGTTCTGACAGCTCTCTTTCTGTTCTACATCCAGTACACTACACACAACATGACTGGCAGCCTGTGTTACCTCTAGTCATTCTAGTCATTCCCTAGGCGGCTGGGAGTCTTAATGCAACTGAGAATCCTGCTGTGGGAGGGAACTAGCTGTTGCGGGAGACGTACTTGGGACGCACCTCTCCTGTTTTCTACTCAAGTTAAGTCTGCCAGGGCATGCCTCATATCCCCTTCTAGAGTTCGCTTTCAAGCAATCAAAACAACTTCCTCGCTCTGGTTTCCTTGGGCAGTTCGCCCTGTCATGTTCACTGCCATTTGAACACCACACACAAGGCCACATTGTAGTTCTAGGTTTAAAGGGTACCTGACGTACAGGTACTTGAGTCACTGGATGAGCGTTGTCACTAACATCTGGAGGTGTGATTCTAGGAGGGGTTGGAACATACCTAACATCAGACCCTTGTTCATCCCAGAACATATGTACGCATCTCTGTGTCTATATGTGTAAGCGATACTGCCTTCCACTGTTCTAAGTTAGCAGTCACTGACTCCACCTGCATCAAGAAGTGATCGACCAGGGTCCTAGTATGTAGACCATACATTTCACTCATCTTTAGAACACCAACATCCTTACACTCTAGAACTACCGAATTTCCCCGGTAGCTCTGCATACCTCCTACAGGCAAAACTGAGCACTGTGGAGTTGACTGTCCAAATGGATTTCCAGACTTAACGGGAGTATACTGTGATGGACCTCCAACCTTGGTTGGAGTGAGTCCGGGTGGGCCTAACATGTCCTCCAACGCTCTAATGAGCTCAAAACACTCATCAATTATGGATGGTTCCTGCTTCACCTCTACTCCCTGAGGCATTTCAGTTTCAATGTCAATCAATTTTCCAACACGGGACTCCATCATGAATTATACAAAAGTGAGCAACCCTAGGAGGTGAATGCTCAACTGCGAAAATGCCCCAGCTGCAACTTGAGCACCCCCAGGAGGTGAATGCTCAACTGCAACACGAAAATAGTACACATTACAAATACACATATTTTATAATTCTACACATAATGCTATGTACATATACCTTTGAGAAATGTGGGATGAGGTATTACCTTAATTTCAAGTTAAATTACCCTCACATTAATAGGTCATCGCAAGGCTGTGCCACCACTTGTACTGTCACCTCTGCGATCCAGACTTTTACATGGTCAAAAAGGGGTAGAAAACAAGTCACTATTGATGACCACTGTGTACTGGAACGGTCAGGAACTCAGACTGATGGAGACTCTCTCCCATTAGCGGCCTCTTCGGTTGCGTTTATTATATTTCAAGTGGTCAAGTTAAGAGTGGTAGCATGCCAAAATGACGGGGCCAGTCTCCAACTAGGCCAACCCAAGCCCAACCTTCGCAGTTTCCCAGAATGCTACTAAGTTGCACATTAAGGAACTACTAGGTAAGCTCTATACCACCAGTTCTCAAAGGTTATACAAAGAATAAAGTTCGAGTGGGAGGGAATGTGTATTACCAAGACCAAAAAGTAGAAATCCCCAGCTACTTGGTTAACAGATTAAACCTGAATCAGATGGCACATTGTTCAAAAAATATATCTCTATATGGTCCTAATATCAAATCCACACAACTTAGCTCCTCTGTCCCGGTCCAATGTGTTTCTTCATAATCGTCCCTCTGAGCACAAATTTCACTGGTCCAGTCCTCTGCAACTCCCGACCTTAACTTCCACACTGGGACCTTGACTCACTGGGACTTCGACCTCCACGCCTGGACTTGGACTCTCACTGGTACTTAGACCTCCACACTTGGACCCTCTAGAAGTTAATATGCATAATGAATAACTATTCTCCCAAGTGCAAGTAATCTCTTCACATGATCAGGAAGGTCTCATAATAAAGAAACATGAGTTACAACACTCGGCATCTCAAGTAATAATAGAATAACACATGACACTACAGACACATAGGTCTGCTCAAAATAACACTTACTGTATGGATAACATGGAAGAAAAAGTACAATAACAAATACAGCAAGCATAACTGTAACTCTAACCATGAAAATCATCATTGTATCAATATCATTGTGCCTCACAAAGTAACTATGTGAACATTTACTCACAACATAGTCCTAACAAATACTGAATTGCAAAGTCATTTCAACACAATAATAAATAATTCACAGTCGCCGGGCGCCTAATACTTGGCTTACAAAAAAAAAAATGACACATTTATCTGAGGCTCAGACAGAACTCTGTAGCATTTCGTATTCCAGTGACTAAATAATAATACTATACAGTACACTACACAAATATATGGGAAATACCTCACTATTCAGCTAAATATGTAGAGGAGGTGAGCGGAAACACAGGACACGCTTCTCCAAAGGCTAATGGCGTCACCGCTACACATTTCCTGAGGAAGGACAACACGATTCTACCCGAGTATGTTTCTTAATTTCGTCACTGTTATCACTCGTAGGATATCACTATTCGCGCCTCAACATATCAGACATATTATTATTATCAAACTACTTGCAGAATTCCTTATAGGGGGGGGGGAGGATGACGACAGCACCGACCAACTGCCACTAACCACGGTCGGTGAGCGAGTAAGACGCCAAAACTGGGTGAGTGATGCAAAGGGGAGGGGGGTATGACGGCATACGCAATTTAAGATTTTGATTACTAGAGACTCAAGATAGACTCAGTGTGATGTCTTTCCCCTTACAATCGATTACCCCCAAAAAATGACATTCTCTAGTTACAATAATTACTCAACAACACCTCACTTTATACCCTGACATCGAGAAATAATGAAAATTATCGTGCTTTACATCACTTTGCACAAGCGTACATTATGCTGGATTATGTGAACAAAGGCACATGTTCCTATGGACTCGAGATTTTATATTAAAAAGAGACTTAATACTAGTGAATTACAGTAGGAAAAAAACAGTGACTTAGCAACTAGGTAATTAATCTATGTTCTGAACACGTCCGCCTGGTAACAGCCATGCCTCGGCCACTCTCTGTCACTTAACCGAACTTTTGGTCATGTAAAATGAACTAGATATAACTCATTATCACTTCCGGGCAGTACAGTGGTGGTAGTGGTTGTGGTTCCTGGTTCATCTGAAACATGAACTTGGTGGACTGCATGCTTAAATTTCCCTTCTGCAACTCACCATCCTCCTTTCGGAGGATAGAGAAGCAGTTGAGGGATGTTTGCATAACCAGACAGTTGAGCAGCTCGTGCTATCGGTGTCACCATAGATATATTCCGATGCTTTCTACACCCACAAGCAGCACAGTGTTGTTGCGTTTCTACGTAAATAGTGGTCAGCTTTGATCATCGTCTGGAACACGACATCGTCTGCCTCGACCGTTCCAAGATGGCGGCCGCACAGACGCATCGAAATAGTGTAATGTGGCATCTAGGCTTATTTATATCTATGGGCAACGGGGCCTGTTATAACTAGAGGAAAAAAAAAAAAATTCATTACAAATTAGTAGTAACAGTAAATTTCTGTCAATAATATAAGTATTATAAAGCACTTAGAATATGTCGCGTGAATGCCGGCTGGCTATCGCGGATATTTCTCTGCTATCACCTACCAACAGTTCGGTTAAAAGCTCGCCTCAAGAAATAGGTCAGTGAAATAATAAACAGGTTAATAAAACAGTGTATGAAATTCAAATATCACGCACTCAATGTAGACTAAAAATAACATCTATGACCAATTTTGTCTATTTCTTAACATGCATATATTACTTGAGAAAGTAATATAATATGTGAAACAAAAGTGCTTCAGTGATGCTTAGAACATTGTTCATTGAAACACTAAACCTTTCTGAAACGACGGTGGAGTGTGTCTAACTGTGTAGCCTACCACTGGCCACGACTTTAGCTAACTCTCTGGTCAGAGATTAGTTATTACGAGTGTACAAGTCCCATTGAATGGAAAAGAAAAGCAAATACTACGCCATGTGTACATAAGACTGACCGATGAGAAACTCCTAAGACATTGTATGAAGGGCAAGACGCAGATCCCAAACGAATCGCTACATGCAAGAAGCTGAAAACTTTGTCCGAAGGTTAAAAGTCTGAGTAAATCAGTTCTTGAGTTTGCCATTGGTTAGTCATGTTTGTTTTCAGGGGCGAACCCAGGAATTTTCTAAGGAGGGAGCCCCATTTGCCATTTTCGTGAAGTTTACATATAAGTTTTATATTTCAAAGTTATATATATATATATATATATATATATATATATATATATATATACATATATATATAAATTTATATATACTGTTAGAATGATAGATTATTTGGTAGGTCGTCAGTTATTTAAAGAAACTTATTTATTTACATTTATCTTTTTAACAAAGTATCAAAGAACAAGCCATTCAGTCTGAACCCTATTCTGTCCAGATTTCTAATACAAAAAGTTAACTGGTACTCTCAGTCTTTCATATACACAAGTGGTCAACTTTTGAACACTCCGTCATGATCCATCTTTTCCTCTTAGTACGACTGATGCTTCTTTAAATGCAGGATGTCTTTCTATTCGCAATGACGACGAGAACACATCTTCATATATTTTTCATCTACTTCTTCGGTTGAAAGTTTTTCTTTGCCATGAATACTCATAAGCATCAGTATCTCCAATCGGTCTTCGGTCATCGTTGACCGCTGACCTGTTTTCATTCTCTTTAAGGCTGAAAATCCTCACTCTGTATGGCAACTTGTGACAGGTAATGTCATGAAAATACGCACAATGACACGAATGACCCATTCTCACTAACTCTCACGCAAGAATTTACTAACATGTAAGACATCTCCGGGTTTTCTGTCTTTTAACGCAATGGGTACTGACATCAATGTCTGTGCAGGTACCACGGTCCTACACTTCACTTATACTAGCTTTCCTTCTCCCTTTCTCGTATGGTTAGTCTGGAACTTTATTCTGTTCACTGTCTGGCAAAGCTTATTTCGGACCTCGTACTGCTGACCACCCCAATGCATTACCTGACCTTCTCCATCCCAAGTGAAAATCGCTCTACCAATTAAGTCTGCACCCATGAGCACTTCTGTTGACAAAAATAATAGTCTGGGACCAGTACAAATCGCTGCACCATGCTTGTCTCAGGGGCAATATGCACTACCGATGAAACCTGGCCAACAACATTTAACTTATGGTTGGATACTGAATGCAATGAACGTCGGCACTTGCTAATCTTTAATTCTAATCTATTTGCTGTACTTTCTTTCATCAATGTTGCTACACTACCGGTATCTACAAAAGCTGAAACCTGATACTGTCCCAAAATCAAGCGTATCACTGGAGTGTCTACTTCACCTCGAACTTTTCGGACTTCCTTCACCTCACCATCTGAAAGGTTCTGACAGCCCTCATTCTGTTCTACATCCAGTACACTACACACAACATGACTGGCAGCCTGTGTTACCTCTAGTCATTCCCTAGGCGGTTGGGAGTCTGGATGCAACTGAGAATCCTGCTGTGGGAGGAAACTAGCTGTTGCAGGAGACGTACTTGGGACGCTCCTCTCCTGTTTTCTACTCAAGTTAAGTCTGCCAGAGCATGCCTCATGTCCCCTTCTAGAGTTCGCTTTCAAGCAATCAAAACAACTTCCTCGCTCTGGTTTCCTTGGGCAGTTCGCCCTGTCATGTTCACTGCCATTTGAACACCACACACAAGGCCACATTGTAGTTCTAGGATTAAAGGGTACCTGACGTACAGGTACTTGAGTCACTGGATAAGCGTTGTCTAACATCTGGAGGTGTGATTCTAGGAGGGGTTGGAACATAACTAACATCAGACCCTTGTTCATCCCAGAACATATGTACGCATCTCTGTGTCTATACGTGTAGGCGATACTGCCTTCCACTGTTCTAAGTTAGCAGTCACTGACTCCACCTGCATCAAGAAGTGATCGACCAGGGTCCTAGTATGTAAACCATACATTTCACTCATCTTTAGAACACAACATCCTTACACTCTAGAACTACCGAATTTCCCTGATAGCTCTGCATACCTCCTACAGGCAAATTTGACCACTGTGGAGTTGACTGCCTATATGGATTTCCAGACTTAACGGGAGTATACTGTGATGAACCTCCAACCTTGGTTGGAGTGAGTCCGGGTGGGCCTAACATGTCCTCCAACGCTCTAATACGCTCAAAACACTCATCAATTATGGATAGTTCCTGCTTCACCTCTACTCCCTGAGGTATTTCAGTCTCAATGTCAATCAATTTTCCAACACGGGACTCCATCATGAATTATACATACGTGAGCAACACAAGGAGGTGAATGCTCAACTGCGAAAATGCCCCAAGTGCAACTTGAGCACCCCCAGGAGGTGAATGCTCAACTGCAACACCAAAATAGTACACACAATAAATACACATACCTTATAATTCTACACATAATGCTATGTACATATACCTTTGAGAACTGGGGGATGAGCTATTACCTTAATTTCAAGTTAAATTACCCTCACATTAATAGGTCATCGCAAGGCTGTGCCACCACTTGTACTGTCACCTCTGCGAACCAGACTTTTACATGGTCAAAAGGGGCAGAAAACCAGTCACTATTGATGACCACTGTGTACTGGAACGGTCAGGAACTCAGATTGATGGAGACTCTCTCCAATTAGCAGCCTCTTCGGTTGCGTTTATTATAATTCAAGTGGTCAAGTTAAGAGTGGTAGCATGCCAAAATGATGGGGCCAGTCTCCAACTAGGCCAACCCAAGCCCAACCATCGCAGTTCCCCAGAATGTTTCTAAGTTGCACATTAAGGAACTACTAGGTAAGCTCTATACCACCAGTTCTCAAGGGTTATACAAAGAATAAAATTCGAGTGGGAGGGAATGTGTATTAACAAGACCAAAAAGTAGAAATCCCCAGCTACTTGGTTAACAGATTAAACCTGAATCAGTTGGCACATTGTTCAAAAAATATATCTCTATATGGTCCTAATATCAAATCCACACAACTTAGCTCCTCTGTCCCGGTCCAATGTGTTTCTTCATAATCGTCCCTCTGAGCACAAATTTCACTGGTCCAGTCCTCTGCAACTAACGACCTTAACTTCCACACTGGGACCTTGACTCACTGGGACTTCGACCTCCACGCCTGGACTTGGACTCTCACTGGTACTTAGACCTCCACACTTGGACCCGCTAGAAGTTAATATGTATAATGAATAACTATTCTCCCCAGTGCAAGTAATCTCTTCACATGATCAGGAAGGTCTCATAATAAAGAAACATGAGTTACAACACTCGGCATCTCAAGTAATAATAGAATAACACATGACACTACAGACACATAGGTCTGCTCAAAATAATACTTACTGTATGGATAACATGGAAGAAAAAGTACTTTAACAAATACAGTAAGCATAACTGTAACTCTAACCATGAAAATCATCACTGTATCAATATCATTGTGCCTCACAAAGTAACTATGTGAACATTTACTCACAACATAGTCCTAACAAATACTGAATTGCAAAGTCATTTCAACACAATAATAGATAATTCACAGTCCTCGGGCACCTAATACTTGGCTTACAAAAAAAAATCACACATTTATCTGAGGCTCAGACAGAACTCTGTAGCATTTCGTATTCCAGATACTAAATAATAATACTATACAGTACAGTACACAAATATATGGGGAATACCTCACTATTAAGCTAAAAATGTAGAGGATGTGAGCGGAAACACAGGACACGCTTCTCCAAAGGCTAACGGTGTCACCGCTACACACTTCCTGAGGAAGGACAACACGATTCTACCCGAGTCTGTTTCTTAATTTCGTCACTGTTATGACTCGTGGGATATCACTATTCGCGCCTCAACATATCATACATATTATTATTATCAAACTACTTGCAGAATTCCTTGGAGGGGGGGGGAGAATGACGACAGCACCGACAAACTGCCACTTACCACGGCCGGTGAGCGAGTCAGACGCCAAAACTGCGTGAGTGATGCAAAGGGGAGGGGGGTATGACGGCATACGCAATTTAAGATTTTGAATATTACAGACTCAAGATACACTCAGTGTGATGTCTTTCCCCTTACAATCGATTACCCCCAAAAAATGACGTTCTCTAGTTACAATAATTACTCAACAATGCCTCACTTTATACCCTGACATCGAGAAATAATGAAAATTATCGTGCTTTACATCACTTTGCGCAAGCGTACATTATGCTGGATTATGTGAACAAAGGTACATGTTCCTATGGACTCGAGATTCTATATTAAAAAGAGACTTAATACTAGTGAATTACAGTAGGAAAAAACAGTGACTTAGCAACTAGGTAATTAATCTATGTTCTGGACACGTCCGCCTGGTAACAGCCATGCCTCGGCCACTCTCTGTCATTTAACCGAGCTTTTGGTCATGTAAAATTGTCATAAAGACTTCGTAGTTACTTTTAGAGAAGTATATTTTAGACTTGTGGTCGAGCGGCTTTTATATCTTGTAGTAGCTTCCCCACCAGATGTCTTGTAGTGACGGGAGAGGTAAAGAATAGTATGGGACTATTTTTATTTGTCTTGGAAATATTAAACCAGCTCTCTCACATGGAAAGAGTATAAGTCCTGGGTAGCTACCTCCCTGTCTCGCTATCTCTCTCTCTCTCTGTTCTAAGGCTAATCTCCGTCTCGACCTCTCTCTAGGGTCGCTTGTTTCCTTCTAAACTCTCTTTCCTAAAATCTGGTGTAGCAGGGGTGTGTCGCGTGTGTTCCTCGTGGATCTTTGTTCACGAGAGGACTGCTGACAGCTAACTGCATCATCTCCTTACTGGCCACTGTCGTCAGCTTTCCTCAGTGTTAAGAGTGTGTAAGCATGTTTAGCACTGCTCGATTCTCGCAGACACATCACCTTCTCATCATCTGACTCCCTGCTTCTATCTATCTATTTATCTATCTATCTATATAATATGTAGTCCTATAAAATGAACTAGATATAACTCATTATCACTTCCGGGCACTACAGTGGTGGTAGTGGTTGTGGTTCCTGGTTCATCTGAAACATGAACTTGGTGGACTGCATGCTTAAATTTCCCTTCTGCAACTCACCATCCTCCTTCCGGAGGATAGAGAAGCAGCTGAAGGACGTTTGCATAACCAGACAGTTGAGCAGCTCGTGCTATCGGTGTCACCATAGATATATTCCGATGCTTTCTGTACCCACAAGCAGCACAGTGTTGTTGCGTTTCTACGTAAATAGTGGTCAGCTTTGATCATCGTCTGGAACACGACATCGTCTGCCTTGACCGTTCCAAGATGGCGGCCGCACAGACGCATCGAAATAGTGTAATGTGGCATCTAGGCTTATTTATATCTATGGGCAACGGGGCCTGTTATAACTAGAGGAAAAAAAAAACATTCAATACAAAGTAGTAGTAACAGTAAATTTCTGTCAATGATATAAGTATTATAAAGCACTTAGAATATGTCGCGTGAATGCCGACTGGCAATCGCGGATATTTCTCTGCTATCACCTACCAACAGTTCGGTTAAAGGCTCGCCTCAAGAAATAGGTCAGTGAAATAATAAACAGGTTAATAAAACAGTGTATGAAATTCAAATATCACGCACTCAATGTAGACTAAAAATAATATCTATGAACAATTTTGTCTGTTTCTTAACATGCATATATTACTTGAGAAAGTAATATAATATGTGAAACAAAAGTGCTTCAGTGATGCTTAGAACATTGTTCATTGAAACACTAAACCTTTCTGAAACGAAGGTGGAGTGTGTCTAACTGTGTAGCCTACGCCTGGCCACGACTTTGGCTAACTCTCTGGTCAGAGATTAGTGATTACGAGTGTACAAGTCCCATTGAATGGAAAAGAAAAGGAAATACTACGCCATGTGTACATAAGACTGACCGATGAGAAACTCCTAAGACATTGTATGAAGGGCAAGACGAAGATCCCAAACGAATCGCTACATGCAAGAAGTTGGAAACTTTGTCCGAAGGTTAAAAGTCTGAGTAAGTCAGTTCTTGAGTTTTCCATTGCTTAGTCATCTTTGTTTTCAGGGGCGCACCCAGGAATTTTCTAAGGAGGGAACCCCATTTGCCATTTTCCTGAAGTTAACATATAAGTTTTATAGTTCAAAGTAATATATATATATATATATATATATATATATATATATATATATATATATATATATATATAAATATATATATATATATATATATATATATATATATCTATATAAATATATATATATATATATATATATATATATATATATCTAAATATATATATATATATATATATATATATATATATATATATATCTATATATATATATATATCTATCTATATATATATATATATATATATATATATATATATATATATATATATATATATATATATATACTGTTAAAATGATAGATTATTTGGTAGGTCGTCAGTTATTTAAAGAAACTTATTTATTTACATTTATCGTTTTAACATAGTATCAAAGAACAAGCCATTCAGTCTGAACCCTATTCTGTCCAGATTTCTAATACAAAAGTTAACTGGTACTCTCAGTCTTTCATATACACAAGTGGTCAACTCTTGAACACTCCGTCATGATCCATCTTTTCCTCTTAGTATGACTGATGCTTCTTTAAATGCAGGATTTCTTTCTATTCGCAATGACGACGAGAACACATCTTCATATATTTTTCAACTACTTCTTCGGTTGAAAGTTTTTCTTTGCCATGAATACTCATAAGCATCAGTGTCTCCAATCGGTCTTCGGTCATCGTTGACCGCTGACCTGTTTTCATTCTCTTTAAGGCTGAAAATCCTCACTCTGTATGGCAACTTGTGACAGGTAATGTCATGAAAATACGCACAATGACACGAATGACCCATTCTCACTAACTCTCACGCAACAATTTACTAACATGTAAGACATCTCCGGGTTTTCTGTCTTTTAACGCAATGGGTACTGACATCAATGTCTGTGCAGGTACCACGGTCCTACACTTCACTTATACTAGCTTTCCTTCTCCCTTTCTCGTATGGTTAGTCTGGAACTTTATTCTGTTCACTGTCTGGCAAAGCTTATTTCGGACCTCGTACTGCTGACCACCCCAATGCATTACCTGACCTTCTCCATCCCAAGTGAAAATCGCTCTACCAATTACAGTAAGTCTGCACCCATGAGCACTTCTGTTGACAAAAATAATAGTCTGGGACCAGTACAAATCGCTGCACCATGCTTGTCTCAGGGGCAATATGCACTACCGATGAAACCTGGCCAACAACATTTAACTTATGGTTGGATACTGAATGCAATGAACGTCGGCACTTGCTAATCTTTAATTCTAATCTATTTGCTGTACTTTCTTTCATCAATGTTGCTACACTACCGGTATCTACAAAAGCTGAAACCTTATACTGTCCCAAATTCAAGCGTATCACTGGAGTGTCTACTTCACCTCGAACTTTTCGGACTTCCTTCACCTCACCATCTGAAAGGTTCTGACAGCCCTCATTCTGTTCTACATCCAGTACACTACACACAACATGACTGGCAGCCTGTGTTACCTCTAGTCATTCCCTAGGCGGTTGGGAGTCTGGATGCAACTGAGAATCCTGCTGTGGGAGGGAACTAGCTGTTGCGGGAGACGTACTTGGGACGCTCCTCTCCTGTTTTCTACTCAAGTTAAGTCTGCCAGAGCATCCCTCATGTCCCCTTCTAGAGTTCGCTTTCAAGCAATCAAAACAACTTCCTCGCTCTGGTTTCCTTGGGCAGTTCGCCCTGTCATGTTCACTGCCATTTGAACACCACACACAAGGCCACATTGTAGGTCTAGGTTTAAAGGGTACCTGATGTACAGGTACTTGAGTCACTGGATGAGCGTTGTCTAACATCTGGAGGTGTGATTCTAGGAGGGGTTGGAACATAACTAACATCAGACCCTTGTTCATCCCAGAACATATGTACTCATCTCTGTGTCTATACGTGTAGGCGATACTGCCTTCCACTGTTCTAAGTTAGCAGTCACTGACTCCACCTGCATCAAGAAGTGATCGACCAGGGTCCTAGTATGTAAACCATACATTTCACTCATCTTTAGAACACCAACATCCTTACACTCTAGAACTACCGAATTTCCCTGATAGCTCTGCATACCTCCTATAGGCAAATTTGACCACTGTGGAGTTGACTGCCTATATGGATTTCCAGACTTAACGGGAGTATACTGTGATGAACCTCCAACCTTGGTTGGAGTGAGTCCGGGTGGGCCTAACATGTCCTCCAACGCTCTAATACGCTCAAAACACTCATCAATTATGGATGGTTCCTGCTTCACCTCTACTCCCTGAGGTATTTCAGTCTCAATGTCAATCAATTTTCCAACACGGGACTCCATCATGAATTATACAAACGTGAGCAACACCAGGAGGTGAATGCTCAACTGCGAAAATGCCCCAACTGCAACTTGAGCACCCCCAGGAGGTGAATGCTTAACTGCTACACCAAAATAGTACACACTATAAAAACACATACCTTATAATACTACACATAATGCTATGCACATATACCTTTGAGAACTGGGGGATGAGCTATTACCTTAATTTCAAGTTAAATTACCCTCACATTAATAGGTCATCGCAAGGCTGTGCCACCACTTGTACTGTCACCTCTGCGATCCAGACTTTTACATGGTCAAAAGGGGCATAAAACAAGTCACTATTGATGACCACTGTGTACTGGAACGGTCAGGAACTCAGATTGATGGAGACTCTCTCCAATTAGCAGCCTCTTCTGTTCCGTTTATTATATTTCAAGTGGTCAAGTTAAGAGTGGTAGCATGCCAAAATGATGGGGCCAGTCTCCAACTAGGCCAACCCAAGCCCAACCTTCGCAGTTCCCCAGAATGCTTCTAAGTTGCACATTAAGGAACTACTAGGTAAGCTCTATACCACCAGTTCTCAAGGGTTATACAAAGAATAAAATTCGAGTGGGAGGGAATGTGTATTAACAAGACCAAAAAGTAGAAATCCCCAGCTACTTGGTTAACAGATTAAACCTGAATCAGTTGGCACATTGTTCAAAAAATATATCTCTATATGGTCCTAATATCAAATCCACACAACTTAGCTCCTCTGTCCCGGTCCAATGTGTTTCTTCATAATCGTCCCTCTGAGCACAAATTTCACTGGTCCAGTCCTCTGGAACTCCCGACCTTAACTTCCACACTGGGACCTTGACTCACTGGGACTTCGACCTCCACGCCTGGACTTGGACTCTCACTGGTACTTAGACCTCCACACTTGGACCCGCTAGAAGTTAATATGTATAATGAATAACTATTCTCCCCAGTGCAAGTAATCTCTTCACATGATCAGGAAGGTCTCATAATAAAGAAACATGAGTTAAAACACTCGGCATTTCAAGAAATAATAGAATAACACATGACACTACAGACACATAGGTCTGCTCAAAATAATACTTACTGTATGGATAACATGGAAGAAAAAGTACTATAACAAATACAGTAAGTATAAATGTAACTCTAACCATGAAAATCATCACTGTATCAATATCATTGTGCCTCACAAAGTTACTATGTGAACATTTACTCACAACATAGTCCTAACAAATACTGAATTGCAAAGTCATTTCAACACAATAATAAATAATTAACAGTCCCCGGGCACCTAATACTTGGCTTACAAAAAAAAAAATCACACATTTATCTGAGGCTCAGACAGAACTCTGTAGCATTTCGTATTCCAGATACTAAATAATAATACTATACAGTACAGTACACAAATATATGGGAAATACCTCACTATTCAGCTAAAAATGTAGAGGAGGTGAGCGGAAACACAGGACACGCTTCTCCAAAGGCTAACGGTGTCACCGCTACACACTTCCTGAGGAAGGACAACACGATTCTACCCGAGTCTGTTTCTTAATTTCGTCACTGTTATCACTCGTGGGATATCACTATTCGCGCCTCAACATATCAGACATATTATTATTATCAAACTACTTGCAGAATTCCCTGGGGGGGTGGGGAGGATGACGACGGCACCGACCAACTGCCACTTACCACGGCCGGTGAGCGAGTCAGACGCCAAAACTGCGTGAGTGATGCAAAGGGGAGGGGGGTATGACGGCATACGCAATTTAAGATTTTGATTATTACAGACTCAAGATAGACTCAGTGTGATGTCTTTCCCCTTACAATCGATTACCCCCAAAAAATGACATTCTCTAGTTACAATAATTACTCAACAACGCCTCACTTTATACCCTGACATCGAGAAATAATGAAAATTATCGTGCTTTACATCACTTTGCGCAAACGTACATTATGCTGGATTATGTGAACAAAGGCACATGTTCCTATGGACTCGAGATTCTATATTAAAAAGAGACTTAATACTAGTGAATTACAGTAGGAAAAAAACAGTGACTTAGCAACTAGGTAATTAATCTATGTTCTAGACACGTCCGCCTGATAACAGCCATGCCTCGGCCACTCTCTGTCACTTAACCGAGCTTTTGGTCATGTAAAATGAACTAGATATAACTCATTATCACTTCCGGGCACTACAGTGGTGGTAGTGGTTGTGGTTCCTGGTTCATCTGAAACATGAACTTGGTGGACTGCATGCTTAAATTTCCCTTCTGCAACTCACCATCCTCCTTTCGGAGGATAGAGAAGCAGCTGAGGGACGTTTGCATAACCAGACAGTTGAGCAGCTCGTGCTGTCGGTGTCACCATAGATATATTCCGATGCTTTCTACACCCACAAGCAGCACAGTGTTGTTGCGTTTCTACGTAAATAGTGGTCAGCTTTGATCATCGTCTGGAACAGGACATCGTCTGCCTCGACCGTTCCAAGATGGCGGCCGCACAGACGCATCGAAATAGTGTAATGTGGCATCTAGGCTTATTTATATCTATGGGGAACGGGGCCTGTTATAACTAGAGGAAAAAAAAACATTCAATACAAAGTAGTAGTAACAGTAAATTTCTGTCAATAATATAAGTATTATAAAGCACTTAGAATATGTCGCGTGAATGCCGGCTGGCAATCGCGGATATTTCTCTGCTATCACCTACCAACAGTTCGGTTAAAGGCTCGCCTCAAGAAATAGGTCAGTGAAATAATAAACAGGTTAATAAAACAGTGTATGAAATTCAAATATCACGCACTCAATGTAGACTAAAAATAACATCTATGACCAATTTTGTCTATTTCTTAACATGCATATATTACTTGAGAAAGTAATATAATATGTGAAACAAAAGTGCTTCAGTGATGCTTAGAACATTGTTCATTGAAACACTAAACCTTTCTGAAACGACGGTGGAGTGTGTCTAACTGTGTAGCCTACGCCTGGCCACGACTTTGGCTAACTCTCTGGTCAGAGATTAGTGATTACGAGTGTACAAGTCCCATTGAATGGAAAAGAAAAGGAAATACTACGCCATGTGTACATAAGACTGACCGATGAGAAACTCCTAAGACATTGTATGAAGGGCAAGACGCAGATCCCAAACGAATCGCTACATGCAAGAAGTTGGAAACTTTGTCCGAAGGTTAAAAGTCTGAGTAAGTCAGTTCTTGAGTTTGCCATTGCTTAGTCATCTTTGTTTTCAGGGGCGCACCCAGGAATTTTCTAAGGAGGGAACCCCATTTGCCATTTTCCTGAAGTTAACATATAAGTTTTATAGTTCAGAGTTATATATATATATATATATATCTATATATATATATATATATATATATATATATATATATATATAATGTTAGAATGATAGATTATTTGGTAGGTCGTCAGTTATTTAAAGAAACTTATTTATTTACATTTATCGTTTTAACAAAGTATCAAAGAACAAGCCATTCAGTCTGAAGCCTATTCTGTCCAGATTTCTAATACAAAAGTTAACTGGTACTCTCAGTCTTTCATATACACAAGTGGTCAACTCTTGAACACTCCGTCATGATCCATCTTTTCCTCTTAGTACGACTCATGCTTCTTTAAATGCAGGATGTCTTTCTATTCGCAATGACGACGAGAACACATCTTCATATATTTTTCAACTACTTCTTCGGTTGAAAGTTTTTCTTTGCCATGAATACTCATAAGCATCAGTGTCTCCAATCGGTCTTCGGTCATCGTTGACCTCTGACCTGTTTTCATTCTCTTTAAGGCTGAAAATCCTCACTCTGTATGGCAACTTGTGACAGGTAATGTCATGAAAATACGCACAATGACACGAATGACCCATTCTCACTAACTTTCACGCAAGAATTTACTAACATGTAAGACATCTCCGGGTTTTCTGTCTTTTAACGCAATGGGTACTGACATCAATGTCTGTGCAGGTACCACGGTCCTACACTTCACTTATACTAGCTTTCCTTCTCCCTTTCTCGTATGGTTAGTCTGGAACTTTATTCTGTTCACTGTCTGGCAAAGCTTATTTCGGACCTCGTACTGCTGACCACCCCAATGCATTACCTGACCTTCTCCATCCCAAGTGAAAATCGCTCTACCAATTAAGTCTGCACCCATGAGCACTTCTGTTGACAAAAATAATAGTCTGGGACCAGTACAAATCGCTGCACCATGCTTGTCTCAGGGGCAATATGCACTACCGATGAAACCTGGCCAACCAAATTTAACTTATGGTTGGATACTGAATGCAATGAACGTCGGCACTTGCTAATCTTTAATTCTAATCTATTTGCTGTATTTTCTTTCATCAATGTTGCTACACTACCGGTATCTACAAAAGCTGAAACCTGATACTGTCCCAAAATCAAGCGTATCACTGGAGTGTCTACTTCACCTCGAACTTTTCGGACTTCCTTCACCTCACCATCTGAAAGGTTCTGACAGCCCTCATTCTGTTCTACATCCAGTACACTACACACAACATGACTGGCAGCCTGTGTTACCTCTAGTCATTCCCTAGGCGGTTGGGAGTCTGGATGCAACTGAGAATCCTGCTGTGGGAGGGAACTAGCTGTTGCGGGAGACGTACTTGGAACGCTCCTCTCCTGTTTTCTACTCAAGTTAAGTCTGCCAGAGCATCCCTCATGTCCCCTTCTAGAGTTTGTTTTCAAGCAATCAAAACAACTTCCTCGCTCTGGTTTCCTAGGGCAGTTCGCCCTGTCATGTTCACTTCCATTTGAACACCACACACAAGGCCACATTATAGGTCTAGGTGTAAAGGTTCCTGACATACAGGTACTTGAGTCACTGGATGAGGGTTGTCTAACAACTGGAGGTGTGATTCTGGAAGGGGTTGGAACATAACTAACATCAGACCCTTGTTCATCCCAGAACATATGTACGCATCTCTGTGTCTATACGTGTAGGCGATACTGCCTTCCACTGTTCTAAGTTAGCAGTCACTGACTCCACCTGCATCAAGAAGTGATCGACCAGGGTCCTAGTATGTAAACCATACATTTTACTCATCTTTAGAACACCAACATCCTTACACTCTAGAACTACTGAATTTCCCTGATAGCTCTGCATACCTCCTACAGGCAAATTTGACCACTGTGGAGTTGACTGCCTATATGGATTTCCAGACTTAACGGGAGTATACTGTGATGAACCTCCAACCTTGGTTGGAGTGAGTCCGGGTGGGCCTAACATGTCCTCCAACTCTCTAATACGCTCAAAACACTCATCAATTATGGATGGTTTCTGCTTCACCTCTACTCCCTGAGGTATTTCAGTCTCAATGTCAATCAATTTTCCAACACGGGACTCCATCATGAATTATACAAACGTGAGCAACACCAGGAGGTGAATGCTCAACTGCGAAAATGCCCCAACTGCAACTTGAGCACCCCCAGGAGGTGAATGCTCAACTGCAACACGAAAATAGTACACACTATAAATACACATACCTTATAATTCTACACATAATGCTATGTACATATACCTTTGAGAACTGGGGGATGAGCTATTACCTTAATTTCAAGTTAAATTACCCTCACATTAATAGGTCATCGCAAGGCTGTGCCACCACTTGTACTGTCACCTCTGCGATCCAGACTTTTACATGGTCAAAAGGGGCAGAAAACAAGTCACTATTGATGACCACTGTGTACTGGAACGGTCAGGAACTCAGATTGATGGAGACTCTCTCCAATTAGCAGCCTCTTCGGTTGCGTTTATTATATTTCAAGTGGTCAAGTTAAGAGTGGTAGCATGCCAAAATGATGGGGCCAGTCTCCAACTAGGCCAACCTAAGCCCAACCATCGCAGTTCCCCAGAATGTTTCTAAGTTGCACATTAAGGAACTACTAGGTAAGCTCTATACCACCAGTTCTCAAGGGTTATACAAAGAATAAAATTCGAGTGGGAGGGAATGTGTATTAACAAGACCAAAAAGTAGAAATCCCCAGCTACTTGGTTAACAGATTAAACCTGAATCAGTTGGCACATTGTTCAAAAAATATATCTCTATATGGTCCTAATATCAAATCCACACAACTTAGCTCCTCTGTCCCGGTCCAATGTGTTTCTTCATAATCGTCCCTCTGAGCACAAATTTCACTGGTCCAGTCCTCTGGAACTCCCGACCTTAACTTCCACACTGGGACCTTGACTCACTGGGACTTCGACCTCCACGCCTGTACTTGGACTCTCACTGGTACTTAGACCTCCACACTTGGACCCGCTAGAAGTTAATATGTATAATGAATAACTATTCTCCCCAGTGCAAGTAATCTCTTCACATGATCAGGAAGGTCTCATAATAAAGAAACATGAGTTACAACACTCGGTATCTCAAGTAATAATAGAATAACACATGACACTACAGACACATAGGTCTGCTCAAAATAATACTTACTGTATGGATAACATGGATGAAAAAGTACTATAACAAATACAGGAAGCATAAATGTAACTCTAACCATGAAAATCATCACTGTATCAATATCATTGTGCCTCACAAAGTAACTATGTGAACATTTACTCACAACATAGTCCTAACAAATACTGAATTGCAAAGTCATTTCAACAAAATAATAAATAATTCACAGTCCCCGGGCACCTAATACTTGGCTTCGAAAAAAAATCACACATTTATCTGAGGCTCAGACAGAACTGTATAGCATTTCGTATTCCAGATACTAAATAATAATACTATACAGTACAGTACACAAATATATGGGAAATACCTCACTATTCAGCTAAAAATGTAGAGGATGTGAGCGGAAACACAGGACACGCTTCTCCAAAGGCTAACGGTGTCACCGCTACACACTTCCTGAGGAAGGAGAACACGATTCTACCCGAGTCTGTTTCTTAATTTCGTCACTGTTATCACTCGTGGGATATCACTATTCGCGCCTCAACATATCAGACATATCATTATTATCAAACTACTTGCAGAATTCCTTGGAGGGGGGGGGAAGGATGACGACAGCACCGACCAACTGCCACTTACCACGGCCGGTGAGCGAGTCAGACGCCAAAACTGCGTGAGTGATGCAAACGGGAGGGGGGTATGACGGCATACGCAATTTAAGATTTTCATTATAACAGACTCAAGATAGACTCAGTGTGATGTCTTTCCCTTTACAATCGATTACCCCCCAAAAATGACATTCTCTAGTTACAATAATTACTCAACAACACCTCACTTTATACCATGACATCGAGAAATAATGAAAATTATCGTGCTTTACATCACTTTGCGCAAGCGTACATTATGCTGGATTATGTGAACAAAGGCATATGTTCCTATGGACTCGAGATCCTATATTAAAAAGAGACTTTATACTAGTGAATTACAGTAGGAAAAAAACAGTGACTTAGCAACTAGGTAATTAATCTATGTTCTGGACACGTCCGCCTGGTAACAGCCATGCCTCGGCCACTCTCTGTCACTTAACCGAGCTTTTGGTCATGTAAAATGAACTAGATATAACTCATTATCACTTCCGGGCACTACAGTGGTGGTAGTGGTTGTGGTTCCTGGTTCATCTGAAACATGAACTTGGTGGACTGCATGCTTAAATTTCCCTTCTGCAACTCACCATCCTCCTTTCGGAGGATAGAGAAGCAGCTGAGGGACGTTTGCATAACCAGACAGTTGAGCAGCTCGTGCTATCGGTGTGACCATAGATATATTCCGATGCTTTCTACACCCACAAGCAGCACAGTGTTGTTGCGTTTCTACGTAAATAGTGGTCAGCTTTGATCATCGTCTGGAACACGACATCGTCTGCCTCGAACGTTCCAAGATGGCGGCCGCACAGACGCATTGAAATAGTGTAATGTGGCATCTAGGCTTATTTACATCTATGGGCAACGGGGCCTGTTATAACGAGAGGAAAAAAAAAAACATTCAATACAAAGTAGTAGTAACAGTAAATTTCTGTCAATGATATAAGTATTATAAAGCACTTAGAATATGTCGCGTGAATGCCGGCTGGCAATCGCGGATATTTCTCTGCTATCACCTACCAACAGTTCGGTTAAAGGCTCGCCTCAAGAAATAGGTCAGTGAAATAATAAACAGGTTAATAAAACAGTGTATGAAATTCAAATATCACGCACTCAATGTAGACTAAAAATAACATCTATGACCAATTTTGTCTATTTCTTAACATGCATATATTACTTCAGAAAGTAATATAATATGCGAAACAAAAGTGCTTCAGTGATGCTTAGAACATTGTTCATTGAAACACTAAACCTTTCTGAAACGACGGTGGAGTGTGTCTAACTGTGTAGCCTACGCCTGGCCACGACTTTCGCTAACTCTCTGGTCAGAGATTAGTGATTACGAGTGTACAAGTCCCATTGAATGGAAAAGAAAAGGAAATACTACGCCATGTGTACATAAGACTGACCGATGAGAAACTCCTAAGACATTGTATGAAGGGCAAGACGCAGATCCCAAACGAATCGCTACATGCAAGAAGTTGGAAACTTTGTCCGAAGGTTAAAAGTCTGACTAAGTCAGTTCTTGAGTATGCCATTGCTTAGTCATCTTTGTTTTCAGGGGCGCACCCAGGAATTTTCTAAGGGAGGAGCCCCGTTTGCCATTTTCCTGAAGTTAACATATAAGTTTTATAGTTCAAAGTTATATATATATATATATATATATATATAATATATATATATATATATCTATATATATATATATATATATATATATATATATATATATATACTGTTAGAATGATAGATTATTTGGTAGATCGTCAGTTATTTAAAGAAACTTATTTACTTACATTTATCGGTTTAACAAAGTATCAAAGAACAAGCCATTCAGTCTGAACCCTATTCTGTCCAGATTTCTAATACAAAAGTTAACTGGTACTCTCAGTCTTTCATATACACAAGTGGTCAACTCTTGAACACTCCGTCATGATCCATCTTTTCCTCTTAGTACGACTCATGCTTCTTTAAATGCAGGATGTCTTTCTATTCGCAATGACGACGGGAACACATCTTCATATATTTTTCAACTACTTCTTCGGTTGAAAGTTTTTCTTTGCCATGAATACTCATAAGCATCAGTGTCTCCAATCGGTCTTCGGTCATCGTTGACCGCTGACCTGTTTTCATTCTCTTTAAGGCTGAAAATCCTCACTCTGTATGGCAACTTGTGACAGGTAATGTCATGAAAATACGCACAATGACACGAATGACCCATTCTCACTAACTCTCATGCAACAATTTACTAACATGTAAGACATCTCATGGTTTTCTGTCTTTTAACGCAATGGGTACTGATATCAATGTCTGTGCAGGTACCACGGTCCTACACTTCACTTATACTAGCTTTCCTTCTCCCTTTCTCGTATGGTTAGTCTGGAACTTTATTCTGTTCACTGTCTGGCAAAGCTTATTTCGGACCTCGTACTGCTGACCACCCCAATGCATTACCTGACCTTCTCCATCCCAAGTGAAAATCGCTCTACCAATTAAGTCTGCACCCATGAGCACTTCTGTTGACAAAAATAATAGTCTGGGACCATTACAAATCGCTGCACCATGCTTGTCTCAGGGGCAATATGCACTACCGATGAAACCTGGCCAACAACATTTAACTTATGGTTGGATACTGAATGCAATGAACGTCGGCACTTGCTAATCTTTAATTCTAATCTATTTGCTGTACTTTCTTTCATCAATGTTGCTACACTACCGATATCTACAAAAGCTGAAACCTGATACTGTCCCAAAATCAAGCGTATCACTGGAGTGTCTACTTCACCTCGAACTTTTCGGACTTCCTTCACCTCACCATCTGAAAGGTTCTGACAGCCCTCATTCTGTTCTACATCCAGTACGCTACACACAACATGACTGGCAGCCTGTGTTACCTCTAGTCATTCCCTAGGCGGTTGGGAGTCTGGATGCAACTGAGAATCCTGCTGTGGGAGGGAACTAGCTGTTGCGGGAGACGTACTTGGGACGCTCCTCTCCTGTTTTCTACTCAAATTAAGTCTGCCAGAGCATCCCTCATGTCCCCTTCCAGAGTTCGCTTTCAAGCAATCAAAACAACTTCCTCGCTCTGGTTTCCTTGGGCAGTTCGCCCTGTCATGTTCACTGCCATTTGAACACCACACACAAGGCCACATTGTAGGTCTAGGTTTAAAGGGTTCCTGACGTACAGGTACTTGAGTCACTGGATGAGCGTTGTCTAACATCTGGAGGTGTGATTCTAGGAGGGGTTGGAACATAAGTAACATCAGACCCTTGTTCATCCCAGAACATATGTACGCATCTCTGTGTCTATACGTGTAGGCGATACTGCCTTCCACTGTTCTAAGTTAGCAGTCACTGACTCCACCTGCATCAAGAAGTGATCGACCAGGGTCCTAGTATGTAAACCATACATTTCACTCATCTTTAGAACACCAATATCCTTACACTCTAGAACTACCGAATTTCCCTGATAGCTCTGCATACCTCCTACAGGCAAATTTGACCACTGTGGAGTTGACTGCCTACATGGATTTCCAGACTTAACGGGAGTATACTGTGATGAACCTCCAACCTTGGTTGGAGTGAGTCCGGGTGGGCCTAACATGTCCTCCAACGCTCTAATACGCTCAAAACACTCATCAATTATGGATGGTTCCTGCTTCACCTCTACTCCCTGAGGTATTTCAGTCTCAATGTCAATCAATTTTCCAACACGGGACTCCATCATGAATTATACAAACGTGAGCAACACCAGGAGGTGAATGCTCAACTGCGAAAATGCCCCAACTGCAACTTGAGCACCCCCAGGAGGTGAATGCTCAACTGCAACACCAAAATAGTACACACTACAAATACACATACCTTATAATTCTACACATAATGCTATGTACATATACCTTTGAGAACTGGGGGATGAGCTATTACCTTAATTTCAAGTTAAATTACCCTCACATTAATAGGTCATCGCAAGGCTGTGCCACCACTTGTACTGTCACCTCTGCGATCCAGACTTTTACATGGTCAAAAGGGGCATAAAACAAGTCACTATTGATGACCACTGTTTACTGGAACGGTCAGGAACTCAGATTAATGGAGACTCTCTCCAATTAGCAGCCTCTTCGGTTGCGTTTATTATATTTCAAGTGGTCAAGTTAAGAGTGGTAGCATGCCAAAATGATGGGACCAGTCTCCAACTAGGCCAACCCAAGCCCAACCTTCGCAGTTCCCCAGAATGCTTCTAAGTTGCACATTAAGGAACTACTAGGTAAGCTCTATACCACCAGTTCTCAAGGGTTATACAAAGAATAAAATTCGAGTGGGAGGGAATGTGTATTAACAAGACCAAAAAGTAGAAATCACCAGCTACTTGGTTAACAGATTAAACCTGAATCAGTTGGCACATTGTTCAAAAAATATATTTCTATATGGTCCTAATATCAAATCCACACAACTTAGCCCCTCTGTCCTGGTCCAATGTGTTTCTTCATAATCGTCCCTCTGAGCACAAATTTCACTGGTCCAGTCCTCTGGAACTCCCGACCTTAACTTCCACACTGGGACCTTGGCTCACTGGGACTTCGACCTCCACGCCTGGACTTGGACTCTCACTGGTACTTAGACCTCCACACTTGGACCCGCTAGAAGTTAATATGTATAATGAATAACTATTCTCCCCAGTGCAAGTAATCTCTTCACATGATCAGGAAGGTCTCATAATAAAGAAACATGAGTTACAACACTCGGCATCTCAAGTAATAATAGAATAACACATGACACTACAGACACATAGGTCTGCTCAAAATAATACTTACTGTATGGATAACATGGAAGAAAAAGTACTATAACAAATACAGTAAGCATAACTGTAACTCTAACCATGAAAATCATCACTGTATCAATATCATTGTGCCTCACAAAGTAACTATGTGAACATTTACTCACAACATAGTCCTAACAAATACTGAATTGCAAAGTCATTTCAACACAATAATAAATATTTCACAGTCCCCGGGCACCTAATACTTGGCTTACAAAAAAAAATAACACATTTATCTGAGGTTTAGACAGAACTCTGTAGCATTTCGTATTCCAGATACTAAATAATAATACTATACAGTACAGTACACAAATATATGGGAAATACCTCACTATTCAGCTAAAAATGTAGAGGAGGTGAGCGGAAACACAGGACACGCTTCTCCAAAGGCTAACGGTGTCACTGCTACACACTTCCTGAGGAAGGACAACACGATTCTACCCGAGTCTGTTTCTTAATTTCGTCACTGTTATCACTCGTGGGATATCACTATTCGCGCCTCAACATATCAGACATATTATTATTATCAAACTACTTGCAGAATTCCTTGGAAGGGGGGGGGGAGGATGACGACAGCACCGACCAACTGCCACTTACCACGGCCGGTGAGCGAGTCAGACGCGAAAACTGCGTGAGTGATGCAAAGGGGAGGGGGGTATGACGGCATACGCAATTTAAGATTTTGATTATTACAGACTCAAGATAGACTCAGTGTGATGTCTTTCCCCTTACAATCGATTACCCTCAAAAAATGACATTCTCTAGTTACAATAATTACTCAACAACGCCTCACTTTATACCCTGACATCGAGAAATAATGAAAATTATCGTGCTTTACATCACTTTGCGCAAGCGTACATTATGCTGGATTATGTGAACAAAGGCACATGTTCCTATGGACTCGAGATTCTATATTAAAAAGAGACTTAATACTAGTGAATTACAGTAGGAAAAAAACAGTGACTTAGCAACTAGGTAATTAATCTATGTTCTGGACACGTCCGCCTGGTAACAGCCATGCCTCGGCCACTCTCTGTCACTTAACCGAGCTTTTGGTCATGTAAAATGAACTAGATATAACTCATTATCACTTCCGGGCAGTACAGTGGTGGTAGTGGTTGTGGTTCCTGGTTCATCTGAAACATGAACTTGGTGGACTGCATGCTTAAATTTCCCTTCTGCAACTCACCATCCTCCTTTCGGAGGATAGAGAAGCAGCTGAGGGACGTTTGCATAACCAGACAGTTGAGCAGCTCGTACTATCGGTGTCACCATAGATATATTCCGATGCTTTCTACACCCACAAGCAGCACAGTGTTGTCGCGTTTCTACGTAAATAGTGGTCAGCTTTGATCATCGTCTGGAACAGGACATCGTCTGCCTCGACCGTTCCAAGATGGCGGCCGCACAGACGCATCGAAATAGTGTAATGTGGCATCTAGGCTTATTTATATCTATGGGCAACGGGGCCTGTTATAACTAGAGGGAAAAAAAAACATTCAATACAAAGTAGTAGTAACAGTAAATTTCTGTCAATGATATAAGTATTATAAAGCACTTAGAATATGTCGCGTGAATGCCGGCTGGCAATCGCGGATATATCTCTGCTATCACCTACCAACAGTTCGGTTAAAGGCTCGCCTCAAGAAATAGGTCAGTGAAATAATAAACAGGTTAATAAAACAGTGTATGAAATTCAAATATCACGCACTCAATGTAGACTAAAAATAATATCTATGACCAATTTTGTCTGTTTCTTAACATGCATATATTACTTGAGAAAGTAATATAATATGTGAAACAAAAGTGCTTCAGTGATGCTTAGAACATTGTTCATTGAAACACTAAACCTTTCTGAAACGACGGTGGAGTGTGTCTAACTGTGTAGCCTACGCCTGGCCACGACTTTGGCTAACTCTCTGGTCAGAGATTAGTGATTACGAGTGTACAAGTCCCATTGAATGGAAAAGAAAAGGAAATACTACGCCATGTTTACATAAGACTGACCGATGAGAAACTCCTAAGACATTGTATGAAGGGCAAGACGCAGATCCCAAACGAATCGCTACATGCAAGAAGTTGGAAACTTTGTCCGAAGGTTAAAAGTCTGAGTAAGTCAGTTCTTGAGTTTGCCATTGCTTAGTCATCTTTGTTTTCAGGGGCGCACCCAGGAATTTTCTAAAGAGGGAACCCTATTTGCCATTTTCCTGAAGTTAACATATAAGTTTTATAGTTCAAAGTTATATATATATATATATATATATATATATATATATATATCTGTATATATATATATATATATATATATATATATATATATATATATATATATATATATATACTGTTAGAATGATAGATTATTTGGTAGGTCGTCAGTTATGTAAAGAAACTTATTTATTTATATTTATCGTTTTAACAAAGTATCAAAGAACAAGCCATTCAGTCTGAACCCTATTCTGTCCAGATTTCTAATACAAAAGTTAACTGGTACTCTTAGTCTTTCATATACACAAGTGGTCAACTCCTGAACACTCGGCCATGATCCATCTTTTCCTCTTAGTACGACTGATGCTTCTTTAAATGCAGGATGTCTTTCTATTCGCAATGACGACGAGAACACATCTTCATATATTTTTGAACTACTTCTTCGATTGAAAGTTTTTCTTTGCCATGAATACTCATAAGCATCAGTGTCTCCAATCGGTCTTCGGTCATCGTTGACCGCTGACCTGTTTTCATTCTCTTTAAGGCTGAAAATCCTCACTCTGTATGGCAACTTGTGACAGGTAATGTCATGAAAATACGCACAATGACACGAATGACCCATTCTCACTAACTCTCACGCAACAATTTACTAACATGTAAGACATCTCAGGGTTTTCTGTCTTTTAACGCAATGGGTACTGACATCAATGTCTGTGCAGGTACCACGGTCCTACACTTCACTTATACTAGCTTTCCTTCTCCCTTTCTCGTATGGTTAGTCTGGAACTTTATTCTGTTCACTGTCTGGCAAAGCTTATTTCGGACCTCGTACTGCTGACCACCCCAATGCATTACCTGACCTTCTCCATCCCAAGTGAAAATCGCTCTACCAATTAAGTCTGCACCCATGAGCACTTCTATTGACAAAAATAATAGTCTGGGACCATTACAAATCGCTGCACCATGCTTGTCTCAGGGGCAATATGCACTACCGATGAAACCTGGCCAACAACATTTAACTTATGGTTGGATACTGAATGCAATGAACGTCGGCACTTGCTAATCTTTAATTCTACTCTATTTGCTGTACTTTCTTTCATCAACGTTGCTACACTACCGGTATCTACAAAAGCTGAAACCTGATACTGTCCCAAAATCAAGCGTATCACTGGAGTGTCTACTTCACCTCGAACTTTTCGGACTTCCTTCACCTCACCATCTGAAAGGTTCTGACAGCCCTCATTCTGTTCTACATCCAGTACACTACACACAATATGACTGGCAATCTGTGTTACCTCTAGTCATTCCCTAGGCCGTTGGTAGTCTGGATGCAACTGAGAATCCTGCTGTGGGAGGGAACTAGCTGTTGCGGGAGACGTACTTGGGACGCTCCTCTCCTGTTTTCTACTCAAGTTAAGTCTGCCAGAGCATCCCTCATGTCCCCTTCTAGAGTTCGCTTTCAAGCAATCAAAACAACTTCCTCGCTCTGGTTTCCTTGGGCAGTTCGCCCTGTCATGTTCACTGCCATTTGAACACCACACACAAGGCCACATTGTAGGTCTAGGTTTAAAGGGTTCCTGACGTACAGGTACTTGAGTCACTGGATGAGCGTTGTCTAACATCTGGAGGTGTGATTCTAGGAGGGGTTGGAACATAACCAACATCAGACCCTTGTTCATCCCAGAACATATGTACGCATCTCTGTGCCTATACGTGTAGGCGATACTGCGTTCCACTGTTCTAAGTTAGCAGTCACTGACTCCACCTGCATCAAGAAGTGATCGAGCAGGCTCCTAGTATGAAACCATACATTTCACTCATCTTTAGAACACCAACATCCTTACACTCTAGAACTACCGAATTTCCCTGATAGCTCTGCATACCTCCTACAGGCAAATTTGACCACTGTGGAGTTGACTGCCTATATGGATTTCCAGACTTAACGGGAGTATACTGTGATGAACCTCCAACCTTGGTTGGAGTGAGTCCGGGTGGGCCTAACATGTCCTCCAACGCTCTAATACGCTCAAAACACTCATCAATTATGGATGGTTCCTGCTTCACCTCTACTCCCTGAGGTATTTCAGTCTCAATGTCAATCAATTTTCCAACACGGGACTCCATCATGAATTATACAAACGTGAGCAACACCAGGAGGTGAATGCTCAACTGTGAAAATGCCCCAACTGCAACTTGAGCACCCCCAGGAGGTGAATGCTCAACTGCAACACCAAAATAGTACACACTGTAAATAGACATACCTTATAATTCTACACATAATGCTATGTACTTATACCTTTGAGAACTGGGGGATGAGCTATTACCTTAATTTCAAGTTAAATTACCCTCACATTAATAGGTCATCGCAAGGCTGTGCCACCACTTGTACTGTCACCTCTGCGATCCAGACTTTTACATGGTCAAAAGGGGCATAAAACAAGTCACTATTGATGACCACTGTTTACTGGAACGGTCAGGAACTCAGATTAATGGAGACTCTCTCCAATTAGCAGCCTCTTCGGTTGCGTTTATTATATTTCAAGTGGTCAAGTTAAGAGTGGTAGCATGCCAAAATGATGGGGCCAGTCTCCAACTAGGCCAACCCAAGCCCAACCTTCGCAGTTCCCCAGAATGCTTCTAAGTTGCACATTAAGGAACTACTAGGTAAGCTCTATACCACCAGTTCTCAAGGGTTATACAAAGAATAAAATTCGAGTGGAAGGGAATGTGTATTAACAAGACCAAAAAATAGAAATCCCCAGCTACTTGGTTAACAGATTAAACCTGAATCAGCTGGCACATTGTTCAAAAAATATATCTCTATATGGTCCTAATATCAAATCCACACAACTTAGCCCCTCTGTCCTGGTCCAATGTGTTTCTTCATAATCTTCCCTCTGAGCACAAATTTCACTGGTCCAGTCCTCTGGAACTCCCGACCTTAACTTCCACACTGGGACCTTGACTCACTGGGACTTCGACCTCCACGCCTGGACTTGGACTCTCACTGGTACTTAGACCTCCACACTTGGACCCGCTAGAAGTTAATATGTATAATGAATAACTATTCTCCCCAGTGCAAGTAATCTCTTCACATGATCAGGAAGGTCTCATAATAAAGAAACATGAGTTACAACACTCGGCATCTCAAGTAATAATAGAATAACACATGACACTACAGACACATAGGTCTGCTCAAAATAATACTTACTGTATGGATAACATGGAAGAAAAAGTACTATAACAAATACAGTAAGCATAACTGTAACTCTAACCATGAAAATCATCACTGTATCAATATCATTGTGCCTCACAAAGTAACTATGTGAACATTTACTCACAACATAGTCCTAACAAATACTGAATTGCAAAGTCATTTCAACACAATAATAAATAATTCACAGTCCCCGGGCACCTAATACTTGGCTTAGAAAAAAAAATCACACATTTATCTGAGGTTTAGACAGAACTCTGTAGTATTTCGTATTCCAGATACTAAATAATAATACTATACAGTACAGTACACAAATATATGGGAAATACCTCACTATTCAGCTAAAAATGTAGAGGAGGTGAGCGGAAACACAGGACACGCTCCTCCAAAGGCTAACGGTGTCACCGCTACACACTTCCTGAGGAAGGACAACACGATTCTACCCGAGTCTGTTTCTTAATTTCGTCACTGTTATCACTCGTGGGATATCACTATTCGCGCCTCAACATATCAGACATATTATTATTATCAAACTGCTTGCAGAATTCCTTGGAAGGGGGGGGGAGGATGACGACAGCACCGACCAACTGCCACTTACCACGGCCGGTGAGCGAGTCAGACGCCAAAACTGCGTGAGTGATGCAAAGGGGAGGGGGGTATGACGGCATACGCAATTTAAGATTTTGATTATTACAGACTCAAGATAGACTCAGTGTGATGTCTTTCCCCTTACAATCGATTACCCCCCAAAAATGACATTCTCTAGTTACAATAATTACTCAACAACGCCTCACTTTATACCCTGACATCGAGAAATAATGAAAATTATCGTGCTTTACATCACTTTGCGCAAGCGTACATTATGCTGGATTATGTGAACAAAGGCACATGTTCCTATGGACTCGAGATTCTATATTAAAAAGAGACTTAATACTAGTGAATTACAGTAGGAAAAAAACAGTGACTTAGCAACTAGGTAATTAATCTATGTTCTGGACACGTCCGCCTGGTAACAGCCATGCCTCGGCCACTCTCTGTCACTTAACCGAGCTTTTGGTCATGTAAAATGAACTAGATATAACTCATTATCACTTCCGGGCACTACAGTGGTGGTAGTGGTTGTGGTTCCTGGTTCATCTGAAACATGAACTTGGTGGACTGCATGCTTAAATTTCCCTTCTGCAACTCACCATCCTCCTTTCGGAGGATAGAGAGGCAGCTGAGGGACGTTTGCATAACCAGACAGTTGAGCAGCTCGTACTATCGGTGTCACCATAGATATATTCCGATGCTTTCTACACCCACAAGCAGCACAGTGTTGTTGCGTTTCTACGTAAATAGTGGTCAGCTTTGATCATCGTCTGGAACAGGACATCGTCTGCCTCGACCGTTCCAAGATGGCGGCCGCACAGACGCATCGAAATAGTGTAATGTGGCATCTAGGCTTATTTATATCTATGGGCAACGGGGCCTGTTATAACTCTAGGAAAAAAAAAACATTCAATACAAAGTAGTAGTAACAGTAAATTTCTGTCAATGATATAAGTATTATAAAGCACTTAGAATATGTCGCGTGAATGCCGGCTGGCAATCGCGGATATTTCTCTGCTATCACCTACCAACAGTTCGGTTAAAGGCTCGCCTCAAGAAATAGGTCAGTGAAATAATAAACAGGTTAATAAAACAGTGTATGAAATTCAAATATCACGCACTCAATGTAGACTAAAAATAACATCTATGACCAATTTTGTCTGTTTCTTAACATGCATATATTACTTCAGAAAGTAATATAATATGTGAAACAAAAGTGCTTCAGTGATGCTTAGAACATTGTTCATTGAAACACTAAACCTTTCTGAAACGACGGTGGAGTGTGTCTAAATGAGTAGCCTACGCCTGGCCACGACTTTGGCTAACTCTCTGGTCAGAGATTAGTGATTACGAGTGTACAAGTCCCATTGAATGGAAAAGAAAAGGAAATACTACGCCATGTTTACATAAGACTGACCGATGAGAAACTCCTAAGACATTGTATGAAGGGCAAGACGCAGATCCCAAACGAATCGCTACATGCAAGAAGTTGGAAACTTTGTCCGAAGGTTATAAGTCTGAGTAAGTCAATTCTTGAGTTTGCCATTGCTTAGTCATCTTTGTTTTCAGGGGCGCACCCAGGAATTTTCTAAAGAGGGAACCCTATTTGCCATTTTCCTGAAGTTAACATATAAGTTTTATAGTTCAAAGTTATATATATATATATATATATATATATATATATATATATATATATACTGTTAGAATGATAGATTATTTGGTAGGTCGTCAGTTATTTAAAGAAACTTATTTATTTACATTTATCGTTTTAACAAAGTATCAAAGAACAAGCCATTCAGTCTGAACCCTATTCTGTCCAGATTTCTAATACAAAAGTTAACTGGTACTCTTAGTCTTTCATATACACAAGTGGTCAACTCTTGAACACTCCGTCATGATCCATCTTTTCCTCTTAGTACGACTGATGCTTCTTTAAATGCAGGATGTCTTTCTATTCGCAATGACGACGAGAACACATCTTCATATATTTTTCAACTACTTCTTCGATTGAAAGTTTTTCTTTGCCATGAATACTCATAAGCATCAGTGTCTCCAATCGGTCTTCGGTCATGGTTGACCGCTGACCTGTTTTCATTCTCTTTAAGGCTGAAAATCCTCACTCTGTATGGCAACTTGTGACAGGTAATGTCATGAAAATACGCACAATGACACGAATGACCCATTCTCACTAACTCTCACGCAACAATTTACTAACATGTAAGACATCTCAGGGTTTTCTGTCTTTTAACGCAATGGGTACTGACATGAATGTCTGTGCAGGTACCACGGTCCTACACTTCACTTATACTAGCTTTCCTTCTCCCTTTCTCGTATGGTTAGTCTGGAACTTTATTCTGTTCACTGTCTGGCAAAGCTTATTTCGGACCTCGTACTGCTGACCACCCCAATGCATTACCTGACCTTCTCCATCCCAAGTGAAAATCGCTCTACCAATTAAGTCTGCACCCATGAGCACTTCTGTTGACAAAAATAATAGTCTGGGACCATTACAAATCGCTGCACCATGCTTGTCTCAGGGGCAATATGCACTACCGATGAAACCTGGCCAACAACATTTAACTTATGGTTGGATACTGAATGCAATGAACGTCGGCACTTGCTAATCTTTAATTCTAATCTATTTGCTGTACTTTCTTTCATCAACGTTGCTACACTACCGGTATCTACAAAAGCTGAAACCTGATACTGTCCCAAAATCAAGCGTATCACTGGAGTGTCTCCTTCACCTCGAACTTTTCGGACTTCCTTCACCTCACCACCTGAAAGGTTCTGACAGCCCTCATTCTGTTCTACATCCAGTACACTACACACAACATGACTGGCAATCTGTGTTACCTCTAGTCATTCCCTAGGCAGTTGGTAGTCTGGATGCAACTGAGAATCCTGCTGTGGGAGGGAACTAGCTGTTGCGGGAGACGTACTTGGGACGCTCCTCTCCTGTTTTCTACTCAAGTTAAGTCTGCCAGAGCATCCCTCATGTCCCCTTCTAGAGTTCGCTTTCAAGCAATCAAAACAACTTCCTCGCTCTGGTTTCCTTGGGCAGTTCGCGCTGTCATGTTCACTGCCATTTGAACACCACACACAAGGTCACATTGTAGGTCTAGGTTTAAAGGGTTCCTGACGTACAGGTACTTGAGTCACTGGATGAGCGTTGTCTAACATATGGAGGTGTGATTCTAGGAGGGGTTGGAACATAACTAACATCAGACCCTTGTTCATCCCAGAACATATGTACGCATCTCTGTGTCTATACGTGTAGGCGATACTGCGTTCCACTGTTCTAAGTTAGCAGTCACTGACTCCACCTGCATCAAGAAGTGATCGAGCAGGCTCCTAGTATGTAAACCATACATTTCACTCATCTTTAGAACACCAACATCCTTACACTCTAGAACTACCGAATTTCCCTGATAGCTCTGCATACCTCCTACAGGCAAATTTGACCACTGTGGAGTTGACTGCCTATATGGATTTCCAGACTTAACGGGAGTATACTGTGATGAACCTCCAACCTTGGTTGGAGTGAGTCCGGGTGGGCCTAACATGTCCTCCAACGCTCTAATACGCTCAAAACACTCATCAATTATGGATGGTTCCTGCTTCACCTCTACTCCCTGAGGTATTTCAGTCTCAATGTCAATCAATTTTCCAACACGGGACTCCATCATGAATTATACAAACGTGAGCAACACCAGGAGGTGAATGCTCAACTGCGAAAATGCCCCAACTGCAACTTGAGCACCCCCAGGAGGTGAATGCTCAACTGCAACACCAAAATAGTACACACTGTAAATACACATACCTTATAATTCTACACATAATGCTATGTACTTATACCTTTGAAAACTGGGGGATGAGGTATTACTTTAATTTCAAGTTAAATTACCCTCACATTAATAGGTCATCGCAAGGCTGTGCCACCACTTGTACTGTCACCTCTGCGATCCAGACTTTTACATGGTCAAAAGGGGCATAAAACAAGTCACTATTGATGACCACTGTTTACTGGAACGGTCAGGAACTCAGATTAATGGAGACTCTCTCCAATTAGCAGCCTCTTCGGTTGCGTTTATTATATTTCAAGTGGTCAAGTTAAGAGTGGTAGCATGCCAAAATGATGGGGCCAGTCTCCAACTAGGCCAACCCAAGCCCAACCTTCGCAGTTCCCCAGAATGCTTCTAAGTTGCACATTAAGGAACTACTAGGTAAGCTCTATACCACCAGTTCTCAAGGGTTATACAAAGAATAAAGTTCGAGTGGGAGGGAATGTGTATTAACAAGACCAAAAAGTAGAAATCCCCAGCTACTTGGTTAACAGATTAAACCTGAATCAGTTGGCACATTGTTCAAAAAATATATCTCTATATGGTCCTAATATCAAATCCACACAACTTAGCTCCTCTGTCCCGGTCCAATGTGTTTCTTCATAATCGTCCCTCTGAGCACAAATTTCACTGGTCCAGTCCTCTGGAACTCCCGACCTTAACTTCCACACTGGGACCTTGACTCACTGGGACTTCGACCTCCACGCCTGGACTTGGACTCTCACTGGTACTTAGACCTCCACACTTGGACCCGCCAGAAGTTAATATGTATAATGAATAACTATTCTCCCCAGTGCAAGTAATCTCTTCACCTGATCAGGAAGGTCTCATAATAAAGAAACATGAGTTACAACACTCGGCATCTCAAGTAATAATAGAATAACACATGACACTACAGACACATAGGTCTGCTCAAAATAATACTTACTGTATGGATAACATGGAAGAAAAAGTACTATAACAAATACAGTAAGCATAACTGTAACTCTAACCATGAAAATCATCACTGTATCAATATCATTGTGCCTCACAAAGTAACTATGCGAACATTTACTCACAACATAGTCCTAACAAATACTGAATTGCAAAGTCATTTCAACACAATAATAAATAATTCACAGTCCCCGGGCACCTAATACTTGGCTTACAAAAAAAAATCACACATTTATCTGAGGCTCAGACAGAACTCTGTAGCATTTCGTATTCCAGATACTAAATAATAATACTATACAGTACAGTACACAAATATATGGGAAATACCTCACTATTCAGCTAAAAATGTAGAGGAGGTGAGCGGAAACACAGGACACGCTTCTCCAAAGGCTAACGGTGTCTCCGCTACACACTTCCTGAGGAAGGACAACACGATTCTACCCGAGTCTGTTTCTTAATTTCGTCACTGTTGTCACTAGTGGGATATCACTATTCACGCCTCAACATATCAGACATATTATTATTATCAAACTACTTGCAGAATTCCTTGGAGGGAGGGGGAGAGGATGACGACAGCACCGACCAACTGCCACTTACCACGGCCGGTGAGCGAGTCAGACGCCAAAACTGCGGGAGTAATGCAAAGGGGAGGGGGGTATGACGGCATACGCAATTTAAGATTTTGATTATTACAGACTCAAGATAGACTCAGTGTGATGTCTTTCCCCTTACAATCGATTACCCCCAAAAAATGACATTCTCTAGTTACAATAATTACTCAACAACGCCTCACTTTATACCATGACATCGAGAAATAATGAAAATTATCGTGCTTTACATCACTTTGCGCAAGCGTACATTATGCTGGATTATGTGAACAAAGGCACATGTTCCTATGGACTCGAGATTCTATATTAGAAAGAGACTTAATACTAGTGAATTACAGTAGGAAAAAAACAGTGACTTAGCAACTATGTAATTAATCTATGTTCTGGACACGTCCGCCTGGTAACAGCCATGCCTCGGCCACTCTCTGTCGTCCAACCGAGCTTTTGGTCATGTAAAATGAACTAGATATAACTCATTATCACTTCCGGGCACTACAGTGGTGGTAGTGGTTGTGGTTCCTGGTTCATCTGAAACATGAACTTGGTGGACTGCATGCTTAAATTTCCCTTCTGCAACTCACCATCCTTCTTTCGGAGGATAGAGAAGCAGCTGAGGGACGTTTGCATAACCAGACAGTTCAGCAGCTCGTGCTATCGGTGTCACCATAGATATATTCCGATGCTTTCTACACCCACTAGGAGCACAGTGTTGTTGCGTTTCTACGTAAATAGTGGTCAGCTTTGATCATCGTCTGAAACAGGACATCGTCTGCCTCGACCGTTCCAAGATGGCGGCCGCACAGACGCATCGAAATAGTGTAATGTGGCATCTAGGCTTATTTATATCTATGGGCAATGGGACTCTTATAAGTAGAGGGAAAAAAAACATTCAATACAAAGTAGTAGTAACAGTAAATTTCTGTCAATGATATAAGTATTATAAAGCACTTAGAATATGTCGCGTGAATGCCGGCTGGCAATAGCGGATATTTCTCTGCTATCACCTACCAACAGTTCGGTTAAAGGTTCGCCTCAAGAAATAGGTCAGTGAAATAATAAACAGGTTAATAAAACAGTGTATGAAATTCAAATATCACGCACTCAATGTAGACTAAAAATAACATCTATGACCAATTTTGTCTATTTCTTAACATGCATATATTACTTGAGAAAGTAATATAATATGTGAAACAAAAGTGCTTCAGTGATGCTTAGAACATTGTTCATTGAAACACTAAACCTTTCTGAAACGACGGTGGAGTGTGTCTAACTGTGTAGCCTACGGCTGGCCACGACTTTGGCTACCTCTCTGGTCAGAGATTAGTGATTACGAGTGTACAAGTCCCATTGAATGGAAAAGAAAAGAAAATACTACGCCATGTGTACATAAGACTGACCGATGAGAAACTCCTAAGACATTGTATGAAGGGCAAGACGCAGATCCCAAACGAATCGCTACATGCAAGAAGTTGGAAACTTTGTCCAAAGGTTAAAAGTCTGAGTAAGTCAGTTCTTGAGTTTGCCATTACTTAGTCATCTTTGTTTTCAGGGGCGCACCCAGGAATTTTCTAAGGAGGGAACACCATTTGCCATTTTCCTGAAGTTAACATATAAGTTTTATATCTATATCTATATATCTATATATATATATATATATATATATATATATATATATAATGTATGTATATATATATATATATATATATATATATATATATATATATATATATATATTTAAATATATATATATATATATATATATATATATATATATATATATATATATATATATATATTTATATACTGTTAGAATGATAGATTATTTGGTAGGTCGTCAGTTATTTAAAGAAACTTATTTATTTACATTTATCGTTTTAACAAAGTATCAAAGAACAAGCCAATCAGTCTGAACCCTATTCTGTCCAGATTTCTAATACAAAAAGTTAACTGGTACTCTCAGTCTTTCATATACACAAGTGGTCAACTCTTGAACACTCGGTCATGATCCATCTTTTCCTCTTAGTACGACTGATGCTTCTTTAAATGCAGGATGTCTTTCTATTCGCAATGACGACGAGAACACATCTTCATATATTTTTCAACTACTTCTTCGGTTGAAAGTTTTTCTTTGCCATGAATACTCATAAGCATCAGTGTCTCCAATCGGTCTTCGGTCATTGTTGACCGCTGACCTGTTTTCATTTTCTTTAAGGCTGAAAATCCTCACTCTGTATGGCAACTTGTGACAGGTAATGTCATGAAAATACGCACAATGACACGAATGACCCATTCTCACTAACTCTCACGCAACAATTTACTAACATGTAAGACATCTCATGGTTTTCTGTCTTTTAACGCAATGGGTACTGACATCAATGTCTGTGCAGGTACCACGGTCCTACACTTCACTTATACTAGCTTTCCTTCTCCCTTTCTCGTATGGTTAGTCTGGAACTTTATTCTGTTCACTGTCTGGCAAAGCTTATTTCGGACCTCGTACTGCTGACCACCCCAATGCATTACCTGACCTTCTCCATCCCAAGTGAAAATCGCTCTACCAATTAAGTCTGCACCCATGAGCACTTCTGTTGACAAAAATAATAGTCTGGGACCAGTACAAATCGCTGCACTATGCTTGTCTCGGGGGCAATATGCACTACCGATGAAACCTGACCAACAACATTTAACTCATGGTTGGATACTGAATGCAATGAACGTCGGCACTTGCTAATCTTTAATCCTAATCTATTTGCTGTACTTTCTTTCATCAATGTTGGTACACTACCGGTATCTACAAAAGCTGAAACCTGATACTGTCCCAAAATCAAGCGTATCACTGGAGTGTCTACTTCACCTCGAACACTTCGGACTTCCTCCACCTCACCATCTGAAAGGTTCTGAGAGCCCTCATTCTGTTCTACATCCAGTACACTACACACAACATGACTGGCAGCCTGTGTTACCTCTAGTCATTCCCTAGGCGGTTGGGAGTCTGGATGCAACTGAGAATCCTGCTGTGGGAGGGAACTAGCTGTTGCGGGAGGCGTACTTGGCATGCTCCTCTCCTGTTTTCTACTCAAGTTAAGTCTGCCAGGGCATCCCTCATGTCCCCTTCTAGAGTTCGCTTTCAAGCAATCAAAACAACTTCCTCGCTCTGGTTTCCTTGGGCAGTTCGCCCTGTCATGTTCACTGCCATTTGAACACCACACACAAGGCCACATTGTAGGTCTAGGTTTAAAGGGTACCTGACGTACAGGTACTTGAGTCACTGGATGAGCATTGTCTAACATCTGGAGGTGTGATTCTAGTAGGGGTTGGAACATAACTAACATCAGACCCTTGTTCATCCCAGAACATATGTACGCATCTCTGTGTCCATACGTGTAGGCGATACTGCCTACCACTGTTCTAAGTTAGCAGTCACTGACTCCACCTGCATCAAGAAGTGATCGACCAGGGTCCTAGTATATAGACCATACATTTCACTCATCTTTAGAACACTAACATCCTTACACTCTAGAACTACCGAATTTCCCTGATAGCTCTGCATACCTCCTACAGGCAAATCTGACCACTATGGAGTTGACTGCCTATATGGATTTCCAGACTTAACGGGAGTATACTGTGATGAACCTCCAACCTTGGTTGGAGTGAGTCCGGGTGGGCCTAACATGTCCTCCAACGCTCTAATACGCTCAAAACACTCATCAATTATGGATGGTTCCTGCTTCACCTCTACTCCCTGAGGTATTTCAGTCTCAATGTCAATCAATTTTCCAACATGGGACTCCATCTTGAATTATACAAACGTGAGCAACAACAGGAGGTGAATGCTCAACTGCGAAAATGCCCTAACTGCAACTTGAGCACCCCCAGGAGGTGAATGCTCAACTGCAACACGAAAATAGTACACACTATAAATACACATACCTTATAATTCTCCACATAATGCTATGTACATATACCTTTGAGAACTGAGGGATGAGCTATTACCTTAATTTCAAGTTAAATTACCCTCACATTAATAGGTCACCGCAAGGCTGTGCCAACACTTGTCCTGTCACCTCTGCGATCCAGACTTTTACATGGTCAAAAGGGGCATAAAACAAGTCACTATTGATGACCACTGTGTACTGGAACAGTCAGGAACACAGATTGATGGAGACTCTCTCCAATTAGCAGCCTCTTCGGTTGCGTTTATTATATTTCAAGTGGTCAAGTTAAGAGTGGTAGCATGCCAAAATGATGGGGTGAGTCTCCAACTAGGCCAACCCAAGCCCAACCTTCGCAGTTCTCCAGAATGCTTCTAAGTTGCACATTAAGGAACTACTAGGTAAGCTCTATACCATCAGTTCTCAAGGGTTATACAAAGAATAAAGTTCGAGTGGGAGGGAATGTGTATTAACAAGACCAAAAAGTAGAAATCCCCAGCTACTTGGTTAACAGATTAAACCTGAATCAGTTGGCACATTGTTTAAAAAATATATCTCTATATGGTCCTAATATCAAATCCACACAACTTAGCTCCTCTGTCCCGGTCCAATGTGTTTCTTCATAATCGTCCCTCTGAGCACAAATTTCACTGGTCCAGTCCTCTGCAACTCCCGACCTTAACTTCCACACTGGGACCTTGACTCACTGGGACTTCGACCTCCACGCCTTGACTTGGACTCTCACTGGTACTTAGACCTCCACACTTGGAGTTAATATGTATAATGAATAACTATTCTCCCCAGTGCAAGTAATCTCTTCACATGATCAGGAAGGTCTCATAATAAAGAAACATGAGTTACAACACTCGGCATCTCAAGTAATAATAGAATAACACATGACACTACAGACACATAGGTCTGCTCAAAATAATACTTACTGTATGGATAACATGGAAGAAAAAGTACTATAACAAATACAGTAAGCATAACTGTAACTCTAACCATGAAAATCATCACTGTATCAATATCATTGTGCCTCACAAAGTAACTATGTGAACATTTACTCACAACATAGTCCTAACAAATACTGAATTGCAAAGTCATTTCAGCACAATAATAAATAATTCACAGTCCCCGGGCACCTAATACTTGGCTTATAAAAAAAAATCACACATTCCTCTGAGGCTCAGACAGAACTCTGTAGCATTTCGTATTCCAGATACTAAATAATAATACTATACAGTACAGTACACAAATATATGGGAAATACCTCACTATTCAGCTAAAAATGTAGAGGAGGTGAGCGGAAACACAGGACACGCTTCTCCAAAGGCTAACGGTGTCACCGCTACACACTTCCTGAGGAAGGACAACACGATCCTACCCGAGTGTGTTTCTTAATTTCGTCACTGTTATCACTCGTGGGATATCACTATTCGCGCCTCAACATATCAGACATATTATTATTATCAAACTACTTGCAGAATTCCTTGGAGGGGGGCGGGAGGATGACGACAGCACCGACCAACTGCCACTTACCACGGCCGGTGTGCGAGTCAGACGCCAAAATTGCGTGAGTGATGCAAACGGGAGGGGGTTATGACGGCATACGCAATTTAAGATTTTGATTATTACAGACTCAAGATAGACTCAGTGTGATGTCTTTCCCCTTACAATCGATTACCCCCAAAAAATGACATTCTCTAGTTACAATAATTACTCAACAACACCTCACTTTATACCCTGACATCGAGAAATAATGAAAATTATCGTGCTTTACATCACTTTGCGCAAGCGTACATTATGCTGGATTATGTGAACAAAGGCACATGTTCCTATGGACTCGAGATTCTATATTAAAAAGAGACTTAATACTAGTGAATTACAGTAGGAAAAAAACAGTGACTTAGCAACTAGGTAATTAATCTATGTTCTGGACACGTCCGCCTGGTAACAGCCATGCCTCGGCCACTCTCTGTCACTTAACCGAGCTTTTGGTCATGTAAAATGAACTAGATATAACTCATTATCACTTCCGGGCACTACAGTGGTGGTAGTGGTTGTGGTTCCTGGTTCATCTAAAACATGAACTTGGTGGACTGCATGCTTAAATTTCCCTTCTGCAACTCACCATCCTTCTTTCGGAGGATAGAGAAGCAGCTGAGGGACGTTTGCATAACCAGACAATTGAGCAGCTCGTGCTATCGGTGTCACCATAGATATATTCCGATGCTTTCTACACCCACAAGCAGCACAGTGTTGTTGCGTTTCTACGTAAATAGTGGTCAGCTTTGATCATCGTCTGGAACAGGACATCGTCTGCCTCTTGATTACGTTCCAAGATGGCGGCCGCACAGACGCATCGAAATAGTGTAATGTGGCATCTAGGCTTATTTATATCTATGGGCAACGGGGCCTGTTATAACTAGAGGAAAAAAAAACATTCAATACAAAGTACAGTAGTAGTAACAGTAAATTTCTGTCAATGATATAAGTATTATAAAGCACTTAGAATATGTCGCGTGAATGCCGGCTGCCAATCGCGGATATTTCTCTGCTATCACCTACCAACAGTTCGGTTAAAGGCTCGCCTCAAGAAATAGGTCAGTGAAATAATAAACAGGTTAATAAAACAGTGTATGAAATTCAAATATCACGCACTCTATGTAGACTAAAAATAACATCTATGACCAATTTTGTCTGTTTCTTAACATGCATATATTACTTGAGAAAGTAATATAATATGTGAAACAAAAGAGCTTCAGTGATGCTTAGAACATTGTTCATTGAAACACTAAACCTTTCTGAAACGACGGTGGAGTGTGTCTAACTGTGTAGCCTACGGCTGGCCACGACTTTGGCTAACTCTCTGGTCAGAGATTAGTGATTACGAGTGTACAAGTCCCATTGAATGGAAAAGAAAAGGAAATACTACGTCATGTGTACATAAGACTGACCGATGAGAAACTCCTAAGACATTGTATGAAGGGCAAGACGCAGATCCCAAACGAATCGCTACATGCAAGAAGTTGGAATCTTTGTCCGAAGGTTAAAAGTCTGAGTAAGTCAGTTCTTGAGTTTGCCATTGCTTAGTCATCTTTGTTTTCAGGGGCGCACCCAGGAATTTTCTAAGGAGGGAAAACCATTTGCCATTTCCTTCCTTAAGTTAACTTCTATAAGTTTTATAGTTCAAAGTTATATATTTATATATATATATATATATATATATATATATATATATATATATATATAATATATATATATATATATATATATATATATATATATATATATATATATATATATATATATATATATATATATATATATATATATATATATATATATATATATATATATATATATATACTGTTAGAATGATAGATTATTTGGTAGGTCGTCAATTATTTAAAGAAACTTATTTATTTACATTTATCGTTTTAACAAAGTATCAAAGAACAAACCATATTCAGTCTGAACTCCTATTCTGTCCAGATTTCTAATACAAAAGTTAACTGGTACTCTCAGTCTTTCATATACACAAGTGGTCAACTCTTGAACACTCCGTCATG